>NC_040036.1:67030510-67292970 GCF_003713205.1 Coffea eugenioides
ATGCATTAAAATTTTATTGTAGAATTCAATGCATGATTACAATTTTGACTCATGTACTTCTAGGCAGCATCGTATATTGATAGAAGAAGGACATCCTCAAATTCCACAGCATCTAAAAGAGCGCTTGCACAGCGAAAATTTTGCATGTTGGTTTGCTGAACATGTAAGTAAAATTCTGAATATTAAGTACAATTTGAATTGTAGGACTTCAAATATAGTTTCATCTTTTTTTTATTTATTTATTTACTCTTTTTTTTTTTACAGATTGACAAGTTAGAACTTCCTCAAAATGTTTCGGTGTTGAGAGAGTTGAGGTTCCTTGCTAAAGGTCCAGATGTTGTTGGAATCCAACATGACAGGTTTGTTGTTAATGGATTTCGGTTTCACACCAAAGAAGTTGAGAAGAAAAGAAAAACGCAGAATAGTGGTGTTACAGTCAATGCAACAACATCCAATTTTGCAAGTATAAGGGATCAAAATCCAGTTTTGAGTGAACTAGTTTACTTCGGCGTCTTGAAAAAAATGATTGAATTAATTTACGGAGGTCGTCGGGTGGTGTTATTCGAATGTGATTGGATATCAAATGGTTCGAGAATTAAACAAGATGCTGATGGGTTTACTTTAGTCAATTTTGCAAACGTGAGGCCTCATGTTGAGCCATTTATACTCGCTTCACATGCATCACAGATTTTTTATGTGGAAGATCCAACTGATAAGGATTGGCAAGTGGTTATCTCTACCACTGCAAGAGCTGGATATAACATGGGCACAACTATGGATGTTGAGACATATTTGCAAAGTGATGTTGGCAATCCTGTTGTTGAGAATGAAAATGAGGAAATTAGTTGGGTTCGTAAGAATGGACTTGGGATTGAAGTTGATTTGTCCCAATATAATTTGATTTAGAATCTTTTATAGCTTTGAAGCTTACTGGCCCTATTCTTCTCTGTTTCAATTGCTAGGCCTAGGCTTTATTTCCTTTTGTCGATGGGTTTTGCATTTTTTTTTTGTATTTTACTAATATGACCGACATTCTTAGTTTTTTGTCATGTTAAGCCTTCTGACAGATGTGATAAAAGACTTGGTGTTATTAGTTAAAACTAGTGTATTAATTTGCCTCTTTAAGGCCTTTCTTTCATTGATACTCCCATGGTCCAGTTTTTGGATTTCTAGTCTTGGTTAGTAATCGTCAGTCTTATTCATAAAAATGGTATTGGAATGATTTTTCTTTTAATGGCATGACAACAATTGGCAATCGAGGCTATGATTTGGGGAGAACAATTGGCAACGTACGGAATGTGCAAATCATTTCAGACCAAACATAAAACTATCCAACTTTCCAAGGAACCCATTACTCATTTTAAGAGCCCAATGGGCTGGATAAATACTGGTCATTATTTTATAAGCAATTCCATTAATTGTAAGCTGTAATATTACATTTGTGAATCATTATATTATGGCCAATTCTTTTTCCCAATAAGCCGAGGTCTAATTTTTGATCAATAGAAATATTTTGAAACTTTAATCTATAAATTTCTTAAATAATTTTTTAATACCATGAAAAAATTATTTTTTAAACCAATAACAATACAAAAAGTTAATTCCGATAGAGCTTTCTAGTCCAACTGATCTTTGATCGAATTTAATCGGTTTAGTCACAATTTTAGATTATCCTTCAAAGTGAAAAGGAGACACGATCGAACCGATCAAGCACGATCGAATCGATCAAACCGATCATACTATATGTTTATGTTCAATCAATGCGTTGTAAGTGTAAACCTAAGGTTAATCATTGAAAAGTTCAATATTAAGATCTTGTAAGTGATAGTAAGCTTCTAATTAACACAAAGTTCAATGGCAATTGCTTTGGAATTGAAAACATTCAATATATATACATATGTGTTTATGTTCAATCAATGTGTTGTAAGCGTAAGCATAAGGTTAATCATTGAAAAGTTCAATAGTAAGATCTTGTAAGTGATAGTAAGCTTCTAATTAACACAAAGTTCAATGGCAATTGCTTTGGAATTGAAAACATTGAATATATATATGTTTATGTTCAATCAATGCATTGTAAGTGTAAGCCTAAGGTTAATCATTGAAAAGTTCAATAGTAAGATCTTGTAAGTGATAGGAAGTTTCTAATTAACACAAAGTTCAATGGCAATTGCTTTGGAATTGAAAACATTGAATATATATATATATATTCAATGTTTATGTTCAATCAATTCTAATCCCAATGTTTGTCAATGGAAACTTCATGTATTCACAAGTTAATTTTCTTGTTTCATAAACTAATTCGATCCTTCCAATGGCTTGTTAGACTACAAGCCGTACATAATTGCTAGCAGCATAAAATAAATTGAGTAAGCAAAAACATTTTGATTAAAAGAATGTTTTTTGTTAGCTTCTCAAAATTTTTAATTATTTTTATATTTTTAGTTGTTATATTACATTGTATATAGCTTTAACAAAATTTTTATTTGTTATATTTTTAGTTGTTATATAGCTGTAACAAATTTTTTGATTGTTATATTATATTGTATATAGCTCTTGCAAAATTTTTATTTGTTACATTTTTAGCTGTTATAGCTTTAACAAAATTTTTAGTTGTTATATTATATTGTATATAGCTTTAACAAGATTTTTAGCCTTTATATTTTTAGTTGTTATATTATATTGTATATAGCTTTAACCAAATTTTTAGTTGTTATATAGCTTTAACAAAATTTTGCCCAAACACACAAAAATTGCTATTAGTAGCGCGGCAAATTGAAAAATTCAAGAGGCTTGAATAATTTACTTTGGCGTCATTAGTACCGCCTTTATTTCAGACATCTTTTCCCTCTCTTGTTGTCCTCTGCCTTTGTCCTCTCTCTCTGTTTCAAGCTCGCACCACCAATTTGAGTCAATTGCCGTCCATGAACTCGCACCCATTTGGGTAACTTGGTTGAGCTCGCACCAGGCAAATCCTTAATTCGGCTGTTGTGTTGGCTTGGTGGCAAGAAATCAGAAATTAGGGCTTCAAAGCTTGGGTGGTGGGTGGAGTTCAGATCTTGAAGCTTGGGGAAACCGAGAAGTTAGGGATTCAAGCCATAGTTTGAGGTAATTTCAGTATTTTGTGTCTAATTTTGCATTGCATGGTAGACATGTTCTTGCATTGCATGGTAGATTTAGTTTTTAGGCTATTCGATTCCCATCTCTGACAAGCATCTTCTCCATTTCTGAGAAGCACATTTCTAGGTAGAGTGTTTGCTTTGGGGGGTGGTGGTGGTGTGAAAAGCTTTGGGGGGTGGTGACGGTGTGAAAAGCACGTTTCTGAGAAGCACATTTCTAGGTGAGCCTGGTCGAATGGAGACTGCTACTGTGAACTGAATGTACAATTTCAACCATCTGTTTTTGGTGATGGGTTCTCGTTTTTAGTCTTTCACCGTGATGCTCTTCGTCTCCTTCCTGTTCTACGACTGTATTGTTTGTACTGTTACAATTGTATTGGATAAAGTGTTTGTGCATTTACTGTTAAGTGTCAACCCTTAACTGTGGATGTGGCTCTGGCAAAAAGAGAAGTAATTTGGTTTGGAATCGTCAATGCTACGTAAAGCTTGAGCTCTTGTTTAGATGAGACACTATCTTAGAACAATAGAATTAGTGTTCTTGATAAATGCAGAACCATGTCAGAATCTGGAAATAAAAGTATTCAGTAGAGCTTCATAACCGACCCGATTGCCATCCCTAAACATACAAAACCAAGAGTTGTATTTGTTGGTAGAATACATTATCCTCTGCAAGTTTTGGTTATCACATGACCAAGTATATTTCGTTAATTCAAGACAATCATTTATTAGTTTGCTCCATTACTGAAGTTAAAATTACGTGGACTCTTCTACTTGCACCCTCATTGAGCAGAAGCATACCAACTTTTGATCATAGGCATCATTCTCAGAACAATATGGAAAAAGTTTCGTGTCTAGCAGTAGTAAATTCTGCATATCTTTCATGCTGAAAGGATGTAGATCAAAGCATTTCCCATGTATATTCTTGCAGTCACTTAAGCATGTAGCTTTCATTTCATTTCCAATTAGTTGCTGCATTGAATCGTATATTCTCCATTTGTTTCTCTGTTCTGTTGACAACTCCATAGTCTTCCCCTGGTTTATTCTTGAAGAATGCCATTTGTTACTTGTCATGCCAGTTTATTGTTCAAGTAGTACTTCTTTATAATAGCATTTGTAAGTTAAAGAAACTATAGGTAGAGTGTTTGCTTCAATAAATTTTAAACATTTACATTTGTCCCTTTCTTCACTCAAATATTATGCAGGTATGGCCCGTAGAGGTCGAAAATGTAAGCGCGCTGCAAATGGATTGAGAGATGAACCAATTGAGCAACCTCCCTCATGTCATGAAACAAGGCAGCAGCCTCCACTTGGAACAAGCCATGAAAATGTAATTGAACAAGTGCAAGGAGAAGCTGCTCGGGCACCTCAATCTGCAATTCAGAATTCTACATTGGGAATAATACATGAATCAGGTGACCAAGTCACTCAACAAGCTGATGGAGGTTCCAAGTCGCATGAGCACTGCCAGAACTCTCCAATTCAACAATCTCCACTTGGAACAAGGCATGAAGCAACTGAACAAAGTCCAAATCAGGACTCTCGAGGTCCACATTCCAGTGACACCACCTTCATGTCATGCAACTCGGACAATGCAGGTATTACTAACTGTTTTGAACCAATTCCAGAAGTGCATTTTGTTATGTTCATAACTTGCACATTTTTCTTATTTTATACAGGAAAAGAAACTACAAATGATTCAAGTGAAGTACATCAGAAAACCCGAGGCCCTACATTTATGAAAGAAATTTGGGGTCGGCCTAAGGAACTTCCACGGATTGAGATTAAACTCGATGACAATGGGATCCCAATAAGTGAGAAAACCTCTTTCTCTGAATTCTTGGGCAGTTTGGCTAGGAATGGTATGTATTGTCCAGTAGATGTTGAAACATGGCTTAAGATGCCAAGGAAACTTAAAATGGACATGTTAGAAGTGATAAAGGTAATGGTAGCTTTTGTATTATGTATGCTTTGTACAAAAATTACTGTGAAGTTGTGTTGATTTTCTTGTTGCTAACTACGTTTTAGGAAAGGTTTGCTTTGCCTATGGGACTGGAAGCTTGGACCTTAAGATCAATTGGCAAAAAATGGAGAAGCTGGAAGGCAGATTTAAAGGCTAACTATTTTGATCCTGCCGTGCCAAATGCTGAAGCTCGGTTTCAAAAGGACATAAGGGTACGGGAAGAGCAATGGATCAAACTTTGGGCTTATTGGAAAAGTGAAGAAGCAAAGGTACAAATCAGCTACAACATTCTTCATAAAGTTGTGTTTATTCAATGCTGTAATCTTGCTTTTGATTTTGAAATTTAGAAACTAAGTGAGAAGAACAAGAAAGCTAGAGGGGAGAAGAAGATGAACCACACAATCGGAAAAAAATCATTTGCTCATCTTCGGAACCACTTGGTGATACCTCATCAACTTTCTAGTTGCTAATTTTTTTTGCTCGTACATGTTTCATTATGTTAGCTTGTTTTTTAATTATATGCTAAATGCTAAAACTATAATTAAAACGATTCAATTTCTTATAGTCCAAACAGTTGGGAAGACCTCCTACTAGAGTAGAAATATTCAATAAGTTTTATACCCATGCCGATGGAACTCCATCAAGTACCATAGTTGCTGAGAATTTGGTAAGGATCCCAGAACACAAGCCTATCAATTCTACCATGGATGTTTTCAGACAGTCTTTTGCAATAACAAGTGTTTTCCTTTATTATGTAGGAAAAACTGACTGAGCTGAAAAATCAGCTTCCATCGGATTCGCAAGATCCAGTTGGTCGTGATGATATATTTGCCCAGGTGGTTGGGCAAGACAAACATGGTCATGTTCGCTTGTTTAGTGACGGTGTGAATCCAACGGACTTATGGGAAGACATTCCTAGTCGTAACACATACTACCGTATAAGTGTTCAACAACAGTCAACATTGGTCCGTTTGGAGGAAAGGCTTCAGCGACAAGATGATGAAATAGCCAGCTTGAAGAAAATGGTTTTAGTTCAACATGGAAGGGGCTCTCCAATTGACAGCCCAAGACATCCTTCATCATCATCTAACAATGTGTCAAGCCATGCTCCATCGCGAGCCACGTGACCTATTCGAGTAAGTATTTACAACTTCTAAACTTTTGCATTTGTAATCTGGAATTTGGCATGAGTTTGATTCTTGTACTTGTTGGATGTTTGCTAGGTAGGGAATATGGTTTCACTAAAAAGTTTGTTTGACCCAACAAAAATCGTGGCAAAGGGATATTTACGGAGTCTGAATCCATTGGATGAGGTCGGGGGACAAGCTCTTGGGCCAAACTGGTGTGAAATACAAATACAAGTTGCAATGACTCCACGTGAGCAATTGATTAGACCATATGGTTTACAACAAACGATTCAAGATGCACTTGGTGCACCAGTTGCTTGGCCTTGTCATTTGGTGAGATATGCACTTAAATACATTGCGAATTTTCTGGAATTTTAGTTCTAGTTATGATGATCTAATGATCCCCTTGGTCTTTGTGCACAGGTGGAACCAGCTGAAGAATGATGGGGACTTCGTGGTTATGCCTGAGGACTCTCAACAAAATGGAAAGTTTGGAAGCTATTTCTACTTCTTTCAACTTATTAGGGATGAGAGTCTTTTATTTTGTGCTTTCGATAGAGCTTTCAAGTTATTGTAAGTGAGAATCTTTCGGTACTGGTTTGATATTTTAGTACTTGCTTTTAGCACTTGTTTGCGATTTTAGTATTTGCTATGTTTGTACTTGTTATCGACTTTTAATTCAATGAATTATATTTCAGTATCGACTTCTTCTTTTACATTGCTATATGCATTCTGCTCTTTGGGATAAATTTACAAGTCCCTTGGGATTCTGGTTGATGGAATGTACAGCAGGGAGGACTAATTGCAGGTTGCTTCCATATAAAAAAAAAACAGAGAAAATTCTCCTGACAATTAAAAGTGTCAGCATAGCTTAAGCTTCGAAAAACACTAATAACAAATGGGCATGTCGTCCAACACATTGTAGATTCACATGGCTATGTGTCCTTAAAGCCATATATTAAGACAACTCAAGATGCCTTCATAAATTTGATATCCTACTGATTCCCTACTGATGTCCTAACGCTATACAGACACTTTCGATTATCACAAAAAAAGGATTTTGTTGGCAGAGGTAAAGATATAGCAGCATGGTTTGCCTGACACATTTGAATGCTGCTAAAGATTTGAGGCTATCCCCACATTGGAAGGGACAACACTCGCCCTAGGTGTCAGGATAGATAAAGTGTCAGGTTAGATTTTCTATACTGACACCTTTAAATGCCGCTAAAGGCCATTTTTGTTGTAGTGATCACATTCAGTGATAATTGAATAGCTTATCACTTAACTTTGAGAGCAAATTTTATCTAAGAAATTCAGTGCCATTTAATTAATTCAAATATTCAATTTTTTGTTATCCACATCTGAATATATTAAAATTAGAATTTATTAAGTTTAAGTATTGAACTGGGTTATCGAAGAGGTCTTAGACCATTGCCAATTGCCATCAACTCAAAAAAAAAACAATAAAATTGGAAGAACAAAGTGTACATCAAATGTATTCGATCAAAACCAATAACAAACTATCAAACACTACCTATCTTCTATTAAAAGAATATGAAACTTGAACCTTTAAGTTATACAATTTATAGAAGCAATTCAAAGAATCTAGATTTCTAACAGATTGTAAATCACATACCCTAATCATTGATTTTTAAGTGCAACTGTCAATGAGGGGGGCCTTCAACTTGTTGGTAGAAAACTCCTATTGACAACATTACAAGAAAAATAAACATCAAACATTTTATTCTGAATCAAAGCATATAGTAAGCTAATTTAACAAAAAGATTAATGAACTAAAAGATAAAATTATATCTCTACAAATTACTACTTACAATGTCAAATCACTACATCGAACATTATGAATCAAGAACATGAAGTATACAAATGAGAAAGAGAACAACAAAGAATTGCATACCTTTGATCAGAAGAAACATTGAGTAAGAAGAGGAAAAACTATACAAATAAAAGAAGATAGATAAAATTATAAACTAAGATGAAGAAGGAACAAATGGCCAGTTACAACCATACGACTATTCGGGCAACTTAGAGGACTGATACACATCAATTTGTAATTAATTGACCAGGTGATTTTCGGGATGATGAACCGAGTCTACGGCACACGCACATTTGTCAAGATAGAAACACAATCGGGGCTTTGTCTCCCAATCTAGTTCCGATGCTAAAGTCAATTAAGTAAGGAATCAGGAGTAAAAACAGCATCAGTTGGGCAAGTTATAAGCCAGAGAGAAATCAAGCTAAAAATCCCCCCTTCCTCTTAGAAGGAGGGGAGTATTTATAGTAAGGAGGCTGATAAGAGGAATGATGGAACTTACTTCTCGTTACCTGCAAGGGATCAGCCTAGGGCAGCGGTGTCAGACGTAAGTCTGAGCATGACAGCGGCGATAGTCACATCAACCTGTCTGGCATGAGTCTGCTTTTGCCTGTAGGTGCCAGACGTCGAGTAACCAAATGGGTCCAACCGATCGAGGTGGGCTCACCTCGAGAGGGCAAAGTCGAGGATGAACACCAAGATAGTCAAGGTGGTCACCTCGACCGAAAGTATGTTGGGTTGAATCACCTCGGCTATGCATCAAACCGAGGAAGTCGGGGTGAGCGTCCACAATTACAATTTAAACCACTCTTGAAGTAAGCAACATGGAGGTTACAATTGGAATTTTCCAAACAATAGCTAAAGGCCAAAAAAGTAAATGAACAAGCAAGCATGCAGCCAACTATTGTACCAACTAAAAAATAGTTTGTTGCCACCACTCCAAATTATTAAACTACCCTTGGATGATTCAGGACCAGGCACACAGTTTCTCTTTCATTTGTATATTCCCCAGAAAATTCCGTGGTTGATTTACTTTGTTACTACTTTCCTTACCATTTTGATGACTCTTTAAAATAGGAATGACCCAGGGATCATCACCCATTCGTGTAGATGTCAAGGTAATCTTGATTGGGCTACAAAGGCAGAAAACGTTGATAACAGTAGCAACTACATACGAAATTATACTTCCCCAAGTAAATGACACCGTTAATACGTGAACTTTTTTGCAGAGTGACACTTTAGTACCTTAACTTATAATTACGTCAATTGAGTACCACATCTTGTAAAATTGTGTCTAATTGGTTTACTAACCTAATTCCGGAGAAATTTATCAGCCGAGTTGGTCACATGCACAGCACACTTGGTCAAATTAAGGGTCATTTTGGAATAAAAAGTCAACAGTAAACCAAAAATAAAAAAAATTCATAATTGGTCAACTTATTAATTATCTTCCTTCCTCTTGATTTGCTTCATTAATGGGTTTCTTTAAAATTTTGTATTGCGTCTAAGAATATTAATGATAAATAAAAATATATCTATACATTTATCTTTTCAATGAAAGTTTGTATGAAAAAATCGCATTTAGAGATTAAACATGCATTTCTTTTTCTTCTTTTTTGCTGACTGTTGATTCTTTATTCCAAAATTACCCTTGGTTTGGCTACATGTGGCCATGCAGGTGACCCACTTGGGTTGGTAAATATCACTGGAATTGGGCTGGTAAACCAATTAGACACGATTCTATAAGTTCAGATACTCAATTGACGAAATTACAAGTTAGGGTGCCAAAATGTCACTCTCCAAAAAGTTTAGGTACTAGGAGTGGCATTCTCCGCTAAGTATGATTTTTGCCACGTTATGCAATAACTTTCTCCAATTAGTAAATAAGGATTATTGACCAAGTATCAACTTCTCTTTACTGACAAGAATTGATGTACCATTGTTCTTTATCCTATTCCAAGATTCTTCTCAGCCTTTCCCACTAAATTATACAGCAAAATATGCTGTTCAATCTTTGGTGAATGGTGTGCGTAAAGCATATTTCTGTTGTGACCTGGCCAAAGTCTTTGTATCCGAAGGTGACATCGTTTCTTGATGGACCCTTATGCTATATATTTTGGAGTTTTGCAAGAGTTATGACAACATACCATTGTTGACCAGATTATTATCTTCTCACGGATTGATGGAAGAAAAAAGTTTCTACAAAACTTTACGGATCAAACTTGCTACAAATTAGAAAAGAGTTACTACAAACTCAACGACTAATGTTATTGTTACATACAGGCCACTGCATCCCACCGCCACCCGAAAATGAAAAGATGGAGAAGGGTGCAACTGTTCTGGGGACGAATAAACCTGTTTCAATGGACTGTACAATATTTCGTTCAATATTGCAAATCATTTTAAACACAGCTTAAAGGTATATATAAGACATTTAAATCCTTTAAGCAATACTCGCCAACTTGTAAACTTGGAGAGTTGGAGTCATCGACTCCTCCAAATATGCTTCTATGCTTAAATATCATTCAGGACTTGCTAAACTGATGACAAATTGTTGCATTATCATATTCACGGCACAATAAAGATGGACACTGACTTTTTAATCCCATAAACCGATGCTAGCAATTTGTAAACATGAAGTCCTCCATATGCTTCTGTCCTTATCATGTCATTCATTCATGACTTGCTAATTAAACTAACGAAATATATAGTTTTCAGAGTACGATTATTGCTGCATTTATTTATCGTCTAGTTCAAATGAATCACTCATTACAGTTGCACCCATAGGACCGTTGATTACCTTAATGATTATCGATGACTTGTAAATTCATTAACTAATACTAGCATCACATAAAAAATGAACTTCCTCTAAATATGGGGAGTTATATTCTAGATATGGGAGACTTGCCGTTTTAGTACACAAAAAGTTCAATACACAATTAAAAGGGGTAATTTCACTTATGGCCCTAAGGCTTATTACAATCAGCAGAAACTCCCTCACATCTTCAAAGTTACACTTACTTCCCCTAGATTCACCATTTGTAGAAAACTTTAAGAAGGAACCAACCCATTATGTTGATGCGAACGAAATATACTATTGAACTTCCTATAGTACCCTTGCATTTTATTCTAAATATCTTTTTGGGTTGATTAAATATCTTACGGAGTTACACTTTGCTCCCTAAGAATATTTTAGCATTATTTTGCTCAAAATTATGGTCAATCATTACTAGTTAAAGTTTCCATTTCAAAATGTAGAAAAACTCTTATATGACTTCAGTATTCATTGCAAGGACTAATTGGCTTTCTTTTATAACTTGTGTTTCTTCTCAATTTTGTAATGCCAATACTGTCTCACCCATTCTATGATTTATCATACTTAGAGTGCATTTGATAAAAGTAAAATTTGAAAATTGAAATCCAAAATGTAAAATTTGAAATCTGAATTCATTGAGTTATTGGATTGTTAAATATTAAATTTGATACATTTTAGTGTATATTATATTAAGTGATAATTGAATAGCTTATCATTTAAATTTGAAACAAGTTTTATTTAGAAAATTGAGTGCCACTAAATTAATTCAGACGCTCTATTTTCAGTTATCAAACACGCCTAAACATGATAAGATCTAAACCCATTAAGTTTAAGTACTGAATTAGATTATCAAACAGGTTTTCGAAATACTTGCTTTTTTCAAATCTCTTTAACTTCTCGTTTTATTTTTCACATTTATTCATTTTAGGAGTTTGTTTTTCATTTCTTATAATTGAATTTTATATGATTTAGTAATTATGTAATAATTCAAATTTGCAAATGGTATAGCTAGAAAAATTAATCCTAAAAGACGTTAAATCTTTCTCTCTGTCTACACACACATATACATACATATATACATATCCTATGAAACACAAAAATTTAATCTGAAGAATATTTAGCCAAATGAAAAATTTATGCAAATCAAAGTGATTATTCAATCTTTAAGATGAAAATAATGAATTGAAATTTTTAATAACACAGAAATAGGGTTAAAAAAAGAAACAAACATATTTATACAAAAAATGATAGTAAACGGAAATAAATTAGGTACATGTTGATATAAAGAATGAAACCCAACAAAAAAAAAAAAACGAAAGGAAGAACAAATGAGTAGATGCACTTACTATACAAGGATTTGTATGAAAGACTTTTTGTCATATTCTTGGATGTTAAACCATCTCTTTTCCTAATTTTCCCACTCTACAAGCTCTATTAGTCCTTACCCTCCAACTCCGAACTCTTCCCCCCCCCCCTCTCTCTTTAAGCCCAACTCCGAACTCTTTCTACATCAACCATAACTCGGATCAAAAGGGAGTTCACAAAAGACAAACTTGAGGGTTGGGGTTTTATTATGACTTTGGTAGGGGATTTTTTTGCCCACTATCTCTTGAAATTTATGACTCTTACTTCTGAGGGATACAATAGTAATCAGAGACCACAAGGAAGGTAGGGTGTAATTTTAAAAATGTAAAGGGAGCTTCTTGCAATTATCATAAACTTCTGGGGGATTGTATATGTGAACATATGGGCATAGTTCAAATTGGATACCAAGAATTGCGGCCTCAGGACAAGCAAAAGTATGCGGCCCTAAAACAAGCTGGAGAATGTTTTGACTTGCAGAAAAGAAAACAGCAATTAAAAATTTGTGGCAAAAAATAATTGCAATTAAAAATTGTGGCACACGGGCTATAACTAGTAGTGGTAACTCTCATCATTCCTGAGTAATTCGAAATACATAAACATTCCAAAAGAAAAATCACATGCACAAACCACATTCAAAACCTAGAATTTGATAAGATACATGGATAGAATTATATCAGAAGTCCATAGCAACAATTATCTTCTCTATTCTACTTTCCTTTTGCTGCCCATCCTCCTCTGTATTTTTGGGAGGGGCAAAGGAAATAACAGCTTACAACTGCCACCAGATCCTCATCAATGTTTTAAAAACCGGACCGTTAATTGAACTGGTGAAGTGAAAGGGTCGAGATTCAACCGGTCGGACCGGTTCAACCCCGATTCAATGAATTTTTTAAAAAATAATTTATATAAATATATATATGCACAAAATAAGACATGTAATGGACTAATTTAATACTTTATATGATGAAAAGTTTACTATTTTTTAATAACTTGGATTTTTAAAAATAAATTTTTTAAATTATAAGTTAAAACAATAAATTTCATCTCAATTTCAATTATATCTAAATCCAACCCAAAAATATCACAATATTTTGAAATTATACAAAATTCACGTCTATGAGAATTTAGACATTGTGAACTTAAATTTTAATTTACGTTTTGGGATTTAGAGATTGCAATTTAAAAAGGAAGTTTGGAGTTCGAAGGAAGTCAAGAGAATCGAAAATAGAAATGTAAACTTGATAAGAAACAAAAAATGAGATAAAAGTGAGTGGTTGTGGCATTAAATAATTTGGGTTAAAGAAAAATAATTCTTTTTTAACTTTTTTCAATTTAATGGACAAAAACAAAATTAAAAGATGGAAGAAAACATCAATAAGTTAAAAATAAAGAGGTTTGATTAAAAAGGGAGTGATAAAAAAAAAGAGGATAGAGAGAGAGAGAGAGAGAGTTGAAGATTAAAAAGAAAGAGCCATGAGAGGATGAGATTTTATAAGAAAAATAAAAAAAAAGAAATATGAGTGTTTGTTTTATATAAATAAGTTATCAAAAAAAACTAATAAGATGTGATGGTGCAACGGTTGATACATTGGTCTTCTATTACAAAGGTCTTGAGTTTGAATCTTGATAGCTGCATTTTGCAAAACTTTAAAAAAAGGGGGGGAAGTTGAAAACCGGAAAACCACCGGTTCAATCCGGTTCGGCGGTTTTCACGGTTCAACCGGATTTTGACCGATTTTTTGGCAAAGTCAACAATGGCATAGAACCGGACCGGTGCCATGGCCGGTTCGCGGTTCAACCGGTCGAACCGGCCGGTCCGGTCCGATTTTCAAAACATTGCCCCTCATGCATGCCCTATCATAGGCAACATACTTGACTTAGACGGAGAAAAGCCTCATACATGTCTTCTAGCCAACCTTGCCATCTCTGTACGATTAGGCACCAAATTACTAGTAATTGCTTCTTCACCAGCAACGGCTAGGGAAATTTTGAAGACTCACAACCGCGATTTATCCGGTAGGTATAATTTACGTATATGCATCTTGATCCCAGGCATTGATAGTTCAAACATCGTACTATCAACTGAATGTAATAAAAGATGGAGGTTTTTACGTAGCATTGCACATACCGAGCTCTTCTCAAGTCGAGCACTAGAGTCATATTCGAAGTTGAGAGCCAAGAAGGTTCAAAAAATGCTCGATTTTTTGGGTGAAAATGATGGTGAGGTAGTGGCTATTGTGGACATAATATACGCAACAATTGTCAATACTTTGACAAATAGTTTGATGTCAAAAGATATCATTAGCCTCAAGGATAATGTGGATGATCTGAGGAAGTTTTCTAGAAGATTAATTGAATTTGCTGTGCCTGGGATAGGAGACATATATTCCATATTTGGAGCATTGGATTTTCGGACTAAGCAAAAAGCAAAGGATTATGAGGAAAGCAGTAAAGCTCTATGGGGGAATTTTGTTAGCGAGAGAAGGAGGAGACAAGATTGTGTTGGTAATAGTTTGTAATGAGTATGTTGAAATCCATTGTCCCACATTGAAAGAGGATAAAGTGCATGTTGCCTATATATGAGTCATTGTCCTATTCCTTTACAAACTTGTTCCAAGATAATAGTTTGGAGGGAAAGAGTTTGGTGGGAAACTTATTTCAAGATATATAAAATCTTGACAAGGGCACTTGGGCACTTGGGGCACCTTGGGGCTTTCTGAAAGGGTGTCAATCAGAGGTAGTTAATGGCGGTTGGCGGTTACATTTTGCAGACATATCTGTTAATTGGCTAACTACCCAAACGCCTATTCAATAAAGATTGCATCCTCTGATAGTGCCTTGAATAGGTGCTTCAATCCTTTTAAATAGTAGGATTTCGACAGAATTAAATCACTTTTACTTTTCATTTGATAGTTCTTAGACTTTGTTGTATCCTAGAGGTAATTTGTCTAATAGAGGCAAATAACACCTTAAGGAAAGTGCTTTCACGCCTCAAAGTCTCTGTATTTGTCTAGTATAGTTTTGTTCTTTACTACAGTTTTCTAACAATCTTAAGGTGTTATTATCAACAATGGAGTCAAGTTCTGAATCTGCGTTCAAAGTGATGAATCAGGACTTCGTGAAGTTGGACAGATTCGACGGCACTAACTTCTCCCGTTGGAAGGATAAGATGATGTTTTTCCTGACGGCTTTGAAGATTGCTTACGTTTTGGATCCTTCTCTTCCTGAAATTCCAGAACCTAAAGAGGGTGATTCTGATGAAGTCAAGGCACAACACAGAAAACGCGCAGAGGACGAGTTGCTGTGCAGAGGACACATCATGAACACTCTTTCTGACCGCTTGTATGATCTGTATACTGCAGTCAAGTCGCCAAAGGAAATCTGGAATGCGCTGGAATACAAGTATAATACGATGAAACAAGGTGCGGATAAATTTCTGATTATGCAATATTTTGATTTTCGTATCACTGAGAATTCTTCTCTTATGGATCAGATTCATGATCTCCAAGTGATTGTATCTAAGTTACATGATCTGAAAGTGGAGATATCTGAATCCTTGCAAGTTGGAGCAGTTATAGCCAAACTTCCAACTAGTTGGAATAACTATAAGAAAAAGTTGCTCCATACTACTGAATCATTCACTATAGATCAGATTTTGAAACATTTGCGTATTGAAGAAGATACTAGAAATCTTCAAAAGAAGCAAATAGAATCTGATGTCAAAGTGAATGCTTTAAGTGAGAAGAATTCACAGAATTTTTCTGGTTCCAAAAGAAAGTCTCCAGAAGCAAGTACATATAAGGACAAGAAGAAGAATAGAATCTGCTATAAGTGCGGCAAGAAGGGACATTACAAACGTGAGTGCAAGGCAGATAGCAACAAAAAGCAAAAGAAAGACAATGCCAAAAATGCAAATCTGGTTGAACAAGATGTTGCTGAAATTGTTGCAATGATTTCGCATTGGAACGTTGGCATGATTTCTGAGTTGCATGTGGCTGCTGCAACCAAATCGTGTGACTGGTGGTATGATTCTGGTGCCACCGTGCATGTTTGTAATGATAAGTCCCAATTCAAGACTTATGAAGAAGTTCCTGATGGTCATAAAGTATTGATGGGAAACCATGATACAGCAAAGGTCATTGGCATAGGAAGTGTAGACTTGCAGTTTACTTCCGGAAAGAAACTTATACTGGCCAATGTACTTCATGTTCCAGAAATTAGGAAAAATCTTGTGTCGGCTGATGCCTTAAACAAAAAGGGGCTAAAGGCTGTAATAGAGTCTAATAAGCTTATCTTCTCTTTGAATGGTGTATTTGTAGGCAAGGGATACTCTTGTGATGGAATGTTCAAGTTATGTATCAATAAAAATAATGTTTCTGTGTATATTGTTGATGCTTCATATTCTCTTTGGCATGGTAGATTAGCGCATATTAATCATAAAACGTTGCAGTTTATGTCTAAACATGGGCTAATTTCGTTCAAAGATAATGTTGAAAAAAGGTGTGAAACATGCATACAAGCAAAAATGACCAGATTACCTTTTCCTAAAGCAGAAAGAAACAATGAATTGTTAGATCTTGTTCATTCTGACGTTTGTGAATTTAATGGGTTTCTAACAAGAGGAGGAAATAAGTATTTCATCACATTCATTGATGATTATTCAAGATATGTGTATGTTTACTTGATGAAAACGAAAGATGAGTCATTTCATATGTTTAAGTGTTACAAAAATCTGGTGGAAAATCAACTAGGAAAGAAGGTTAAAATTTTGAGGAGTGATAGAGGTGGGGAATATCTCCCTGCTGATTTTTCTCAATTTTGTGAAGAAAATGGAATTATACACCAAACTAGTGCACCTTATACTCCGCAACAAAATGGTTTGGCAGAAAGGAAAAATAGAACTTTAGGAAATATGGTAAATGCCATGATTATAAGTTCTGGACTGCCTAAAAATTTGTGGGGAGAGGCCTTACTGGCTGCTTGTCACATACATAATCGAGTAACTTCGCTTAAATCGAAGGTATCACCATATGAATTATGGAAAGGTAGAAAACCAAACTTGAAGTATTTTCGAGTTTGGGGTTGTATAGCCTTTTATAGAGTCCCTGATCATAAAAGGACAAAATTGGGACCTCGAGCACTTAAAAGTGTGTTTGTAGGCTATGCTGAAAATTCAAAAGCATATCGGTTGCTAGATTTAGATTCTAACGTCATTGTGGAATCTAGAGATGTCGAATTTTTAGAAGATAAATTTCTTTATAATTCGACAATGAGTACAGATCCAAGCCAAGAGCCACCGCCTGTTTCCAATGCTAGACCCTCCAATAATAATAAAAGGAATGCAGGGGACATTCCAAGTGAGTTAAGGAGGAGTCAAAGGCAACGGAAAGAAAAACATTTATCCTCTGATTTTATAGATTCACAAGCTATTGTTTTCCTAGTTGAAGGCGATAGACAGTTTCTACTTGACAAGATTCCTATCTTGTTAACTGTAGAAGATGACCCTAAAACTTTTAGTGAAGCTATGAAATCGAGAGATGCATCGTTTTGGAGAGAGGCAATTAATGATGAAATGGATTCATTATTAAGTAATAATACTTGGATCCTAGTTGATTTGCCTCCGGGTTCTAAACCAATTGGTTGTAAGTGGGTATTTCGAAAGAAATATGCTACTGATGGATCTATACAAACTTTCAAGGCAAGATTAGTAGCAAAAGGATTTAGGCAAAAGGAGGGAATCGATTATTTTGATACTTATGCACCAGTGGCTAGAATTACATCTATAAGAGTACTATTAGCATTGGCTTCAATGTTTGATTTGTGTGTACATCAGATGGATGTGAAAACGGCATTTTTAAATGGTGACTTAAATGAAGAGGTGTATATGGATCAACCAGAAGGTTTTGTTCTACCAGGGAATGAAAAGAAAGTTTGCAAACTAACAAGGTCTTTGTATGGTCTAAAACAAGCGCCTAAACAGTGGCATCAAAAGTTTGAATCTGCTATACTCTCTAATGGTTTTAAATATAATAATGCTGATAAGTGTATTTATTCCAAGTTTACTAGAGAGTATGGTGTGATAATCTGTCTATATGTAGATGACATGCTAATTATTGGTACTAATTACAAAGGCGTTGAAGAAACTAAGAAGTATTTGTCTTCTATATTCAAGATGAAAGATCTTGGAGAAGTAGATACTATCTTAGGAATTAAAGTTAAGAGACATAGTGGGGGCTATTCTTTAAGTCAATCTCATTATGTTGAGAAAGTTTTGAACAAGTATCAACATTTGAAGATAAAAGAAGTAAGCACTCCTTATGATCCTAACTTTAAGTTGTTTGAAAATTCTGGAAAGCCAATTGCTCAATTAGAGTATGCTAGTGCAATTGGTAGCCTAATGTATGCTACACATTGTACTAGGCCAGATATTTCATATGCAGTTTGTAGACTCGCTAGATACACTAAGAATCCTGGTATAGAGCATTGGAAAGCTATAGGTAGAGTGCTTGGATATCTTAAAAGGACAAAAGATTTAGAGCTTTCCTATAACAAATTTCCGGTTGTACTTGAAGGTTATTCCGATGCAAGTTGGGTAACCAGTGTATGTGACAAAGTGTCTACTTCTGGATGGATTTTTATGTTGGGTGGAGGAGCTGTTTCTTGGGCATCAAAGAAACAAACAGTCATAACTCATTCCACCATGGAGGCTGAGTTTGTAGCCTTAGCAGCTGCATGCAAAGAGGCCGAATGGCTAAGAAACTTACTGTTAGACATCGAGTTGTGGCCAAACCCGATGCCAGCCATTTCTTTGCATTGTGATAGCGAAGCCACTATGTCTAGAGCGTTAAATAGAATATATAACGGCAAATCTAGACATATAAGTCTAAGACATGAATATGTCAGACAATTATTGAATGATGGCATAGTCACAGTAGTGTATGTTAGATCATTCAACAATTTGGCGGATCCATTCACTAAAGCTCTCTCAAGAGATGTAGTGAAAGCAACGTCATTGGGAATGGGGTTAAAACCCATTGTCTAAAACCACTAGTAATGGTAACCCAACCTCTCTTCTAGCACTAACACTAGGTGAAAGGTTTAAAGGGTAATAACAAGTTACTAATAAGTGGTTGTGAGCACTAGAAATTGTATCATACCATTCCAAGGTACTAGTGCAGTTTGATACATAAGAGGCTGAGTATCATACTCTTAATGAAGTTAAATATGGTTTCATAGTGCCTTGGTAATAAAGGCTAGAAATGTACTTCACCTATATGATCATGGGAGTGGTGCCGCTCCCAGCAAAAGTGGGGGTTTTTCTTTTGTAAATGATCATGAATCTAGGATGGAGCACACGGCCAGTAAAAGTGCTAAAATCATTTCGTGAACTATTCTCCGAAAAGGTATAATCTTGTGTGTGCTATTTCTGTTTTAACTTTAAAGTTATGGTTTAAGCAATGTAGCCACCATAACTTGTTAGAACAAGTGAAATATTTACACTAAGAAAGGGTTTAAGTTCACAAACACATTTCTCTATGCAAGATAATATAAGTGCTGATTTGATTTCATTACAAACTAAGTGGGGGATTGTTGGTAATAGTTTGTAATGAGTATGTTGAAATCCATTGTCCCACATTGAAAGAGGATAAAGTGCATGTTGCCTATATATGAGTCATTGTCCTATTCCTTTACAAACTTGTTCCAAGATAATAGTTTGGAGGGAAAGAGTTTGGTGGGAAACTTATTTCAAGATATATAAAATCTTGACAAGGGCACTTGGGCACTTGGGGCACCTTGGGGCTTTCTGAAAGGGTGTCAATCAGAGGTAGTTAATGGCGGTTGGCGGTTACATTTTGCAGACATATCTGTTAATTGGCTAACTACCCAAACGCCTATTCAATAAAGATTGCATCCTCTGATAGTGCCTTGAATAGGTGCTTCAATCCTTTTAAATAGTAGGATTTCGACAGAATTAAATCACTTTTACTTTTCATTTGATAGTTCTTAGACTTTGTTGTATCCTAGAGGTAATTTGTCTAATAGAGGCAAATAACACCTTAAGGAAAGTGCTTTCACGCCTCAAAGTCTCTGTATTTGTCTAGTATAGTTTTGTTCTTTACTACAGTTTTCTAACAGATTGTAGTACATCCGGAGCAGATTTTCTTGATGTTCTCAAACAGTATTCATTTGATGATTGTCAGATCTTCAACTTATTCAACGTATGACATCTATTAATTCTCATGACATTTAGATTTGACATTTATCTTTGCTGATCTGATTCTTTCACATGCACGTAAATCTTGATGCATTGAAAAAAAAAATCTACCAGCTGACCATAGGTAATTGTTTGCTTTACAATCAATTTCAGTTTCTTCAAGACAAACTTTAATCTAAGTTACATTTGATCAAAATCTCATTCTCATATTTTACCCATATGCAGGAATTTTTTGTTACTTCTGATTCTGTAGGCACTACACTAGGATGGGCGATAGCAGAGCTAACAAGAAATCAAGAAGCCCTTTCAAACTTCGTGGTGAAATTACAAATGCCATTGAAGGAATAGCCTTGTTAAGTGAGAATCAACTAGCCGAGATACCATATTTACAAGCTTGTATAAAAGAAACATTAAGATTGCACCCTCCTAGCCCTTTTCTCATGCCTCATTGTGCTGTGCAATCTTGCAAGGTGATGGACTATGATGTTCCGAGGAGCAGCTCGGTGCTGGTGAATGTATATGCTATTGGTCGAGATCCGAAGACTTGGGAAGACCCTTTAGGCTTCAAACCAGAACGTTTTCTAGGCAAGAATCTTGATGTTAAGGGAACTCACTATGAACTTTTGCCATTCGGTGGAGGTAGGAGGATTTGCATTGGAATTCGGTTAGCCCTGAAGCAAATTCAGTTGATTCTTGCTTCATTGGTCTATGCATTTGAGTGGTCTCTTCCTCTTAGGATGGATCCAATAGAATTGGACATGAGTGATAAGTTCACCAGTTGGAGGGGCAAACCCTCTTCTTTTGATTCTTAAAAAAAAGAAAATTTTGAAAAATTAAATAGTCAATCTCTGTCAGATAATTCTCTATCCCACTGTTAAAATCATGTTTGCCCATTTTGGAGGTTTCTATGTAAGATTACGTTAAAAAATTTAATGCAAAGCTTTATTAGCTTTCTGATTGCTAAGTTACCTTTCGTACGTACTGATGCACTCCTCTAATTTCATTTTATGTTTCACCAGAGAAGGTAAAACCCTCTCATTTTCATTCAGAAAGAACCAAAATAAAAAAAGGGTTAAGAATCGGCAAGAAACAACACAATGCAAAAGTAGTCAATCTTCTGTACTAGATACTAATGAAAGTCTTTTAGTTATTTTTTTTATTTAAATTGCTAATGCCAACCTAGAATAGTGCCCTACATGTTTTATTTTATTTTCTTTTGTATTTACCTTTTTCTCTACCTGCTTTCTTCTGCTGGAACATTCCAATAAGGAAAGCAGAGTTCAAGATGGCCTAGGAACTGCTAGCCGGCTGTGCATTGGAGCAATTTCATCCAAAACATGTCTAATCTTGGTTGGTAGTGCTAATAGCAAACTTACAGATTTATATATATTCCAAATTTTGCAAACACCCTTTTCTTTTGTTCATATATATTTTTTGTTTTGGAAACAAGAAGGTTAATGATTCCAATCCGGTGCCTTGTTAGTATTACTTGGCTGAATCTCGTTATTTGTATACAGTGCTTTTCTATATTCAATGAAAGATTTAATATTTGCCTTAAAAAGAAAGCAAAGAACTTGTCCATCCTTATTTAATAGAAACAAAAGTAGCAGCCACTCCTTTGGAATGCTTCCAAATCAGTCTTCTTGCATATCTGGGGGAAATTTTAAATAAGATAAAGTTTGAGTTTGCTTATTTATCTGTGTACATTTTAAAAACTTTTAACTATACGGTTTGGTACTGCAACAGCTTTAGGAGATTCATGCAAAGTTAATTGAGCGAACAAATTAAGAGAATTTTCCAAAAAAACATTAGCATAGTTTGTCAAATTATTACCCATATTTCTTGTAAAAAAAAAAATTGTGTGCATGACTTGTTCAACTTCAACATATCAATAGCGACCAAGCAAATATACATTCTGCCGTAATCTCGTTTCTCGAAATGCCGCTATGAAGAAAGCTCATCTTCTAGCCTCATGGTAGATTTGATTAGGTTCTGCTTTGGTCCATAAAGATGCTGTCCTGGCCTATGATAAGGCTTGAAATTGGTCCAACCCCCTTAAATATAAAATTTAGGTTCACAATCTCCCCAAAATTTTAATTGTGAGCATACAACAGTTAATGAACATTGGCAAGCTAAACTTGTGGAAATCATATAAATTTTCAAGTAACAAAGCATGGTTGGCTGGTATGCATATGAATTAAAAACTTTTCCAAAAACAATTAGGCCAAATAGATTAGCAGAAAAAGGCTTATGCAGATAAAGGTCAAATACAGGTAGTTTTCATGTTAATTATATTACCTTTTAGTAGTTTATACTCTTTGACTAGTGACAATTGCTCATATGGAATTTTAGACAATGATTCATAAGGAAAATATTTTAAGCTGTATATGATTTCCAATCTAATAAAATTCATTCTAGAATTCAGCCAATTACATTTCAAACTTCAGCTAGATGACTTACAACCATTGCCATATATAACTCTAGTGCTTCAATATTTCTTCATCCTATTTTTGGTGGTTTTAGTTCAAAAGAAGACTGCAAAACTTATAAGAGAAAAGGAAAAGAAAGGAAAAGAGTAAAGAATTTAAGCATTGAACCAAAAACCTCATGGTCACCTAATTAATGCCCCTACTAGCTAAATTGGATGTTGGAAACTTTCTATTTTCATTTTATTTTCTAGCTCCATTTAGTTTTATGATCTACTCCGAGTTTCTTTTTTCCCAATTTTCCTTTTCATAGAGCCATAGCATACTAGCCATATGCAAGTGCTTGTTGTCTACTTTATAAACCATGCTTCAATCCAAGTTTAGTGATTCATTGCTTTAATTGCAACGCATAACCTTAAGGCTTGCAAGCAAGAAAAGATTCCGTAAGATATAAAATAATCCTCACCTCCTATTCGATTAATTGATCCTGGTATTTTGCAATTACAAAAGTGTTGTAAAGTACGATTATTGGAGAAAAATGGGTGGGTCTAAAATTAGACAAATGAATTGAATATGTGATACAAACTTTAATGAATGACAAAACTAGGAGAGGAGTGCCCGCGCATTGCGGGGTGTTTGGTGCCTGTGGTTGAAGAAAGTTTTTTGGTTGGAAAAATAATAATACATTGCGAGAATAGTACATTGCGATAAATCATTAGAAGCAGGTATGATTATAAGACAAACAACATAAGAGTCTTCCAATATTAGAATCAGGAAGTTCCCGAAGACAAATAATTAGATGCAGCAAGTTCCCAAAGGTGTACGGACAAATATTTATGAAATTGTTTTAGGTAAAAACTACGAGATAGATAGCAGAGTAGTTGAATAAGACATCATGTATGTCTACTTATTTAGTGATACGAATAGTAGTAAACTCATGTAGATGTTGTAATAGACAGCAGTCAGATGCGTTGCTTCTTGGTGATTTCTTCATTTTGGTCCCAACTTCAGCATCTACATGATGAGTGTAGAACATACATGATCGAGGGCGCTCCGCAACTTCCTACTTCAACTACTCTGACTGCTGAAGTTGAAAGTGGAGGCAACGCAGGGATGTTGGTGCCTTTCCTTGTCGGAGTAGCTACTCTTGGTGCTTTTGGCTTAATGAAGCAAGTAGGTTGAGGGAGTTCTGTGGTGAAGGACTACGCGCTGCTAATGTCCACATTCGGTCGGTCTTCAAATGAGTGAACCATCAACTTACCAATAGAAGGTGATTAACGACAAGCTGTAGCAGAATGAAGAAACCATGGGACCAAAATGAAGCAGAGGCCAAGTGAAAGCCTCATCAAATCCCAACTTAAGTTAATGACCCTTGTAAAGATTGTCGGTCGGGCCCTCCGCAACTTCCTGCTTCAGTGGGCGGTGATTGTTTCCATGCCTAGGATTTATGCAGTATAAGGGCATAAAAAAATATCCCAATCCCAGAATATGAAAATGTTGAAACTGAAGAAGGTGAAGAGGAGGCATGGAAACAATCATAACCGACGCAGCCGTTGGGCATTAACTTACCAACGTCTGGCTATTTAATTGAGGCTATAATGAGAAAGAAATGGAGTGTTTTGGCCATAAGCTCGGGTGAGATGGGAAACGATGCGGCATTCTGTTTCAGACAAAGGTTGCAAGAGAAAACCCAATCCCCGAAGCTCAGGAGCCATTAGTAGGCATACATTTTTTGCCATTAAATTCAAGTATAAATGATAGAGAAGGAGGTCTGAAAGGAGGTGCTTCCACACCTGAGCTCTAACCACGGTGACAGTTGAGCAAGGTTGGCCTTTCTTATTCCCTTTCACTTGTGGGCTCCCTATACAAGTGATTTCCAAGTTCAGTGATCATTAGTCAAACGGCGCACTTATGATGTGTAAAGGCCATTTCAGTAATGACCATGTGATTCAATTGCCGTATTTATGGTCATGACTTTTTCTTTTCTTAATGACCGCACTTATGATGTGTGAAGGCCATTTAAGTAATTTCACAAACCCACAGGCTTATGTGTGTTGTACCAAAAATAACAAATGGTTGCAGATTAATTGCACGTACCATAAATACCCAGATGTTTCAACAACATAAGGTTTTAAATGTCTATAAATAAGGGTATTTCAGTTAATATACCTAACCACAAGCTTCCCTCACTTGTACCTATAGCTTGTAAAACACTACAGAATATTTTACATTCCCAAAAAGTCCCTGCCTATGCGGTTGAAATGCAACCCCCTCTTTCACCAAAACTCAATCTTATATAGTATAAGAATTTGTTACGTTTTCATACATTGTTGTCTCAATCTGCTCATTTATTACATTATCGTTTTTAGTTATTGTGTTCATTTATTGTGTAGTACAATTACAACTAGTAATTGCACAATTCCTGAACCTATTCGATTGGTCGTGTTGACAGAGAACTGAAGTAACCTTATGATTTTGCCGAACATAAAAGCCCACCAAAGTCGTCTTTTCTTGCCCCACTATATGGAGACTTGTAACTCCATCAATAACGTCAATGCCTACCATTCGACAACTACTCTTAGTTAGGCAGCTTGTGGACGCATGATTTATACTTTTATTGTGGGCTCCATTCTTCTTGATTGTACTTTGTATTGGTAACAGTCGCATTTCGAGGAAAAAGGAGAAAACTGACCAGGAAACCGTGTTCGAGCAGGGGACAAAGTACAACTGAACCGTGGTTCTAATTCTGAGGGATATAGTGTTATTCAAGCATTTTTCTCCAAACCATAACTTCTCTAAATCTCACCCAAATCTCTTGCCCAAACCATCTCTTCAGATAATTATCCCTCTCACCAAGCTCTCTATGCCCTCTGAGGGTGGTCACTCCGGCTCGACCCACCCGAAGTGACGGCAATTCCGTTGACCTCGACTCTTATACCCTCCAAGTAGGCGTTCTATCTCGGCTGCACGCGAGTGATGTCAGCCAGTCTGACATGTCATTAAGAACCACTACTTTAAGTGAGACCACGGGGACCTTTTATTGGGAACACATAGGGCTACCTGGCAAAAAGTCTGAGTCCCTGCTGCATGTCAGGGACAGAGTCCGCAGGTGCAGAACAGAGCCGTGATGCTCAGGAGGTGGGACCCAATGGTTTAAACCCACTGTCTTTCCCTCCAGCCTCATCCTATAAGTACTTCTTCACTCTCTCCACGTAAAAAGAGGTTACTGTTACGTTCGTACTGTTCATTACCCTTTATTTTATCTCACTAAATTGACTTGATCGTCGGAGTCCGCAGGTGCAGAACAGAGCCGTGATGCTCAGGAGGTGGGACCCAATGGTTTAAACCCACTGTCTTTCCCTCCAACCTCATCCTATAAGTACTTCTTCACTCTCTCCACGTAAAAAGAGGTTACTGTTACGTTCGTACTGTTCATTACCCTTTATTTTATCTCACTAAATTGACTTGATCGTCGGAGTGATTCCAGAGGATAAAGCCCGGCCTCTCGCTTTGGACCATCAAACTTATTTTCAACTTTCACTTCTCGCAAGAAGGAACTGAGTTGGGTCAGCTCGGCTACCTAATCGGAAAATATCTCTTCAATCGGCGCCGTCTGTGGGAACGAATACTTCAAGTAGAAGAGTTCCCTCCACTGGGGCTGAGCCTAGCTCGGCTACGCAGCAAGATCACGTCTCAGAAGAGCAAGGGTCCCTGAGGGCCCCGCCCACAAACGAAGACGCCATCGCCAGAATGGTCGAGTTTGTAGCAGAAAACCCCAACATTTTTTAGAAACTCGGGAGGTACTTCAAACGGCAGGGGAAGAAAAAAGTCAAATCTTCCAAAAGGAGATCGGCAAAGTCCCCTGAGATGCCTTCCGGAGAAGACTCCGATGATGGGCATCCCGTCCGGAGCACTTCGAAACACATTTCCTCCAAAGCCACCTCTAGAATCGCATCCATTTCCAAGGCGTTTTCTCAAGGTGTGTTGGGAAGGCGAACTGAGGATGCCCCTCGGAAGCCCGAGGGACTGGCAACTGATTACATGAGGGCCCCACCCTTTACTGATGATATAAATGGAGAAATGGTCCCCTCCAATTTCAAACTTCCGGTATTGCGGCCATACGACGGACGAGGTGACCCGGAGGAGCACCTCCGGGCGTTCATCTCGGTATTTTGGCTATACTGCGTCCCTGACGCCGTAATCTGCCGAGTCTTCCCGATTTTTTTGCAAGGAACTGCCCGAAAATGGTTCTGGAACTTAGAACCTAGGACCATTTCCTCATTAGATGAACTGGTGGACATGTTCATCCACCCCTTTGTGTCATCTCGGCCAGTGACGAAAATCTCGGCCTATTTGCTGAACATATAATAGGCTCCCGGTGAGTCCCTGCGTTCGTACGTTCAGAGATTCCACGAGAAGAACGTGCAAATCCCCGACCAGAACGAGTAGGTGACCATAGCTACTTTTACAAATGGGTTAATTGTGAGCTCCTTCAACGAGGAAATAAATCGAGAGTATCCCTGAATATTCCGCGAGCTCTGGGAACGGGTAAACCGAGGCATCCAAAGTGAAGATTTAAACCGCATGAAGAGAGAAGGCCAGGCAGCTCGCGCAAGACAGGAGTCCCGAAAGAAGAAAGAAGCTAGTCGAGTTGAGCAAGGCCCTAACAGCCGGTCAAGCCCATTTCGGGATCACCGCAGTGTCTTTGATAGGATTGTCAAGGGGAGATCATCCATCTCGGACGCCAATCTCACCCCCCTCAACACAAACAAGTCTCATATTCTTGCCATCATGGAACAAAACCATCTCTGCAGAACCCCCTTGAAGATAGCGAGGAGAAGAGATAAAAAGAACTCCAACCTTTACTGTGCCTATCATAGGGACATTGGGCATGAAACCGAAGATTACAATGACAGGAAGAAAGAAATTAAAAACTTGATCAAACAAGGGTACCTGAGGCAATTCATCCGTAAGGATGGGGGTTTCGGAAGGAACAACTCCCGTCGGAAAAGTCGCGATGACCCACGTTGGGACGACAGGCGGGAGCCGAAGAGCCAGGGCCATGGTCCCGGAGTCCAAAGGGAGTCTGGAAGGCCTTCCAGGGATGGATCCCCGGATTAGGGCCCAAACATCGCCGGAATCATTAACACGATCGAAGGTGGTCACAGCCAGACTCCCGGAAGAGGACTAATCGTCAAGCCAGTCTCGACCATGCCGAGCCCAGATTCCGGTTATCCGAGGTGATCATATACGGCCCCAATGACCTCGTACCGGCTATCTCAAGTAATCACGAAGTCTTGGTGATTGAAACCCTCACTAACAATTACATTATAAAGAAAGTGCATGTAGATCCTGGCAGCTCGGTGGATGTCATGTACCACCGAACCTTTGAGAGCCTGAAGCTGATGAGAGAACAGCTCACCCGGTCCAAACCCCGCTTGTCGGATTCGGAGGACACGTGGTCTACCCGAAGGGAATGGTCTCCTTGATGGTGACTGTCGGCCCTCATCTCCGCTGCCGGACTATCCCCATTAGTTTTGCGGTTGTCAAAGCAGATTCCTTTACAATATGTTGATAGGACGACCCACTCTTAACGCTCTCAGAACTGTATAATCCACCTACTACCTGAGTTTCAAGTTCCCGACACCGGCGGGGGTAGCCGAGGTGAGTAACGATGTGAACGCGGTCAGGGAGTGTTACCTCGCCACCATACAAGCTGCAGTCACCCCCCAAACTTAATCGAAGGTTGAGGGGAGGAGGCCAAGCGTCCTCTCCATAGATTGCATAGACCCTCAGGAGGCCAAGAAGCCTGACAGGTTTGACCCCGGAGATGAGATGGAAGAGGTAACCTTGGACGAGATGAGGCCTGACCAAGTGATCCGAATAAGGACGAGCCTTCCATCACCCCTCAAGAAGGAAATAATTAACCTAATAAAGGAGCACCAAGATGTCTTTGCTTGGGCTGCAGACGAGGTGGTGGGAGTGCCTACGGAGTTCATGATATACCGATTTAATGTCGATTCTCGTGCTCGCCCAGTAAGGCAAAAACGGAAACACTTCGGCCCTTAGCGCAGTAAAGCCATCTCCGAAGAGGTTGACAAGCTCTTACCGGCCAAGATGATCCGAAAAATCCAATACCCTACCTGACTGTCCAATCCCGTCATGGTGAAAAAGGATGACGGTGGGTGGAGAATATACGTGGATTTCACCGACCTCAACAAGGCTTTGCCCCAAGAATTGTTACCCTTTGCCGAGAATAAACGTGCTTGTCGATTCGACTATGGGGCATGAGATACTCTACTTCCTCGATGCCTTCAAAGGGTACCACTAGATAGGAATAAGCGAAGAGGATCAGGAGAAGACAGCGTTCTACACTGACTGAGGTGTCTATTGTTACACAACAATGCCTTTCGAATTGAAGAACGATGGGGAAACCTACCAAAAGCTAGTCAATCGTATCTTTAAAAATCAGATCGGCCGCATTGTAGAGGTTTACGTGGGTGACATCATCTTGAAGAGCCAAACTAATTCGGTCTTTCTATCTGATATGAGGGAGGTGTTCAGCATTCTCTGAAATTCTAAGATGATGTTAAATCCGAAAAAGTGCTTCTTCAGTGTCACCTCGGAAAAATTCTTGGGATACCTAGTTTCCCGTTGAGGTATTGAAACCAACCCCGATAAAGTGAAAGTTATCCAGGACATGTCCCCACCTCGAAACGTCCGAGAAGTTCAAAAACTGAATGGCCGCCTAGCTGCCCTGAACCGCTTTTTGTCTCAATCTACTAAGAAGGCTTTACCCTTTTTCAAGGTGTTGAAGAAAGCCGACCAATTCACCTGGACCGAGAAATGCCAACAAACCTTTGACCAGTTGAAGGAGTATTCGCACCACTTTCACATCCTCGCTTCACTTCGTCCCGAGGAGAGGTTGTATCTTTATTTGTCCGCAGCGGACGAGGCCGTCAGTGCCGTGCTGATCCGAGACGTAGGCACTCAAATACCCTTCTATTATGTCAACCGTGTACTTCGCGGACCAGAGATTCGGTACACCCAAGTGGAGAAACTTATGTTGGGATTGGTTCACGCAGCTCGGCGATTGAAACCTTACTTTCTCGCCCATCCAATATCCATAAGGACAGATCAACTAATTCGACAGATATTGGTGCGCCCCGAGGCCTCCGATCGCCTTACTAAGTGGGCTGTCGAACTGAGGGAGTATGACCTGTCGTACGAACCCCGTACAGCAATCAAAACTCAAGTCCTAGCAGATTTTCTAGTTGAACTCGCGTTCTCAGTGAGCTAAGACTCCACTTCGGACTTGTCCGAACAACAACCATGGACGTTATATGTGGATGGATCTTCTAATAATGGTAGCAGTGGAGCAGGACTACTCCTTGAAAATCTCTAAGGAGAGGTGTATTCATACGCCCTCCGGTTTAATTTCGCTGCAACGAATAATGAAGCCGTGTACGAGACTTTAATTGCGGGTCTTCGGCTAGCCCGTAAACTCGGTGCTCGGCGGATCCAAACCCGTAGTGACTCCTAACTTGTAGTATGTCAGGTATTTGGTGAATATAAGGCCAAGGAGGAGACCATGCAACGGTATCTCTCTAAAGTTCACTAACTCACTGTATATTTCGAGTCTTTCGAAATTCAAAAAATACTCCGGTCGCAGAATAGACGAGCTGACGCTTTATCTATGTTGGCATCTACTTCGTTCTCAACCCTCAACAAGACGGTTCTAATAGAGGTGCTAGCGAGTCAGGATACAGGGAGGAGATAGCCTACCATGTGCACTCAGGGAACACGTGGATGAACTCACTTATCCTATATTTAAGCCAAGGAGTCCTCCCCGATGACCGAGCTGAAGCGAGAAGAGTCCAGAGAAAGGCTGCTCGGTATGCATTTTGGGAAGGAGAGCTATATAAGCGGTCCTACCTAGGTCCATGGTTGCGATGCATTTTCACCGATGAAGGGCACTGTATTTACAAAGAAATACACGATGGCCTGTGTGGAGCCCAGGTCGGCCACAGGATATTGAATAAAAAGGCCCTACTTCTCGGGTATTTTTGGCCTACTGTCCAACAGGATACTCAGGATCTTGTCCTTAGCTGCCCTTCCTGCCAATTTCATGCCTCAGAACACTACCAGCCCACAAACCTCATGGTTTCTATTACCTTGTCCTGGTCTTTCGAGTAATGGGGGACGGACATCATCGGGCCCTTCCCCAAAGCTATCGGAGGTTTTACTTTCCTCGTGACAGTTGTGGACTACTTTTTCAAATGGGTCTAGACTGAGCCTCTGAGGACCATCACTGGGCTAGCTGTCCAAAAATTCTTCTGGAAATACATAATGTGCCGCTTCGGCATATCTCGGGTAATCATCTCGGATAACAGGAAGCAGTTCGCTGACAATCCGTTTAAAAGTTGGTGCGAGAACCTCGACATCAAACAACATTTCACTTCAGTAGGTCACACTTAAACCAATGGGCAAGCGGAGAATTTTAACCGAATTCTCTTGCACGGCTTAAAGACCCGACTATACTAAACAGGATCATTATGGGTGGAGGAACTCTCTAGTGTCTTGTGGTCTTACCGAACCACACCGAGGTCGGCCATGCAAGAGACTCCCTTCTCCTTGACCTATGGATTCAAAGCGGTAATTCCGACTGAGATCCTTATACCTATTCCCTGAATGGCAGCCTACGTGGCCGAGGTAAATGAAGAAGAAAAGCAGACGGATCTCGACCTCGTCAAAGAAAAAAGAGACGTCGCCTCGGCCCGGGTGGTTTCGTACAAGAACATCTTAACCCACTACTACAATGCCCGTATTAAATATCACCGATTCCAACCAGGAGACCTGGTCCTCCAGAAAAACTTGGTCAGCCGAACCGAATCGCAAGGAAAATTAGCCCCAAAATGGGAAGGCCTCTACCGGATTGTTGAATCTAGTCTAAGTGAGCATTGTAAGTTAGCCTACCGAGACAGTTCTCTCGTGCCAAGGACCTGGCATGCCGAGAACCTAAAAATGTATCATTCTTGAGAATTTTAATGATTATTCGATCACTTGGTTATTTTTTAATATATTGCTATTAAAAAATAAGGGGGACAGAAGTGGATGAAGTAAAAAGACAATTCCCATTAAAAGGTAAACATTACAAGGAAACTGATTTACAAAATGAACCGAAGTCAAGAATGCTTATAAGCATTTCCTACTTCGGCATCACTAGCACCTATTTCCTTCTCAGCAGCGTCCCCACCAGCAGCATCACCTTTGCCGACCTCACCCTCCTCGGCGCCATCTTCTTGTTCAAGCTCTTGGTCGAGTTCAGATAGCCATTGGTTAAAGTCATCCCGAACTTCGGATAAGTTCTTACCAGTTTGGATGCCTTCGACCATCCGATCACATAACTCCTTGGCATTTTTGTTATAATTATCTTTGCTCTTGAAAGACTTCAAATCTTCGAGGGTCAAGAGTGAGGCGATCTCGTTCACCACCGAGGTATAGCCGAACATGAAACCGAGGTCTGGACCAACTCGGGAGGAGTCAACTTCTTTGTGAACTCCACATCCCTCGGCAATCTGGAGCACGTTATCAGCTCATGGGCCGTGCGTGGACTTGTGCACCGATCGTTGACCGAGAGCTCCCAGTCCGGACACCAATGACCTCCGGGGTGTTTTTTGTCGTCCCCAATAAATCGAGGTGCTATGTGGAAGCGGTTCCACAAGGATGACCCTGTGACCGGCGCAACCGAGGACTAAAGTTGCTTGCCCCGGCCGTGTGGAAGTGCAGCATCGGTGACTCCTTGGGTGGCCACTCCCTCTGGCACGGACGAGGTGGACTCTGTCGCGGTAGCCGCCGAGGTGCTCTTAGCCACCGAAATCTTCACAACCGGACCTTGAGTGGCCTTCTTCTTTGGTGCCGCGCAAATTTTCCCCTCCCAGCCTTCCTCTTCGGCCTCTTGGCCACGACGGCCGATCCCAAGGTGATGATGTCGGATACTTTAACCATTGCACAAAAAACAAGCATTATTATTTAGAAAAATTGAAGCAAAGACTAGGGCTATGAAAGAAAATTTACAAGGGTTCTTAAGTCTAGTGGATAAGAAGGGGGGCTTCTCGGAGTCGACAACAGCTCGGCTGATCCCCCCATTGACCACCACCGTCTCGGGATAATCCCAACTGTTGATTCAAAGGCCCAATCCCATTAACGTCTGGAAGCCCTCCTCGTCCAGATCCCCTAGAGAGGGGTCAGGTTTCGCCTTAATGGACCTCTACCAGAAGCTCTATGGGAAGTCCCCGGTTGGGACGAAAACGAAATTTTGCTTCCAATTCTTTATAGAAGTGGGAGCATCAACCACGAGTTTCGGAATGGTGTTGTTCCGATTGCAAATGTAGAATCACCTCTTATTTGTCCCGTGAGCCTTAAGAGTGTAACATCGGCGGAAGAGGTTGACTGTTGGGATCACCTTTTGGTTTCGGCACAACATTTCGAACCCCACCAAGATTTGGACAGCGTTCGGGACGAGCTAAGTGATCTGGACTCCAAAATACCGAAGGACATCTCTAAAAAATCTCGTAGTAGGCATCCTCAGCCCGGCTTCTAGTTGTTAAACATAGATAGCCACGGTGCCCATTGGGGGTTTCTCGGTTGAGTGGTTCGGCTCAGGTGTGCCGATGCCATACCCCACTCTGAACGAGTACTTTCGCACTATCCTACTTGCCTCAGCCATGCTGACCCGACTCCTGAAAGATGATATTTGGCTGAAATCTATGGTGGAGAGATCCCTTGGGGCGACGGGCTCCAACACTCCCTCATCGCGGGGAATTTCTATTCCGAGATCATCATTAAATAGGATTTCTGAATCCCTCTCGCTCATCTCGGAAGACCCCTCTGCTTGGGAGGCCTCGGCGGATTCCTCCCTGAGGCTGGACGTAGACCCCTCCCCAGAGCTGTACGAAGTTTCCTCTTCTATTGGGTCGGGACCCTCTTCAGGTTGGTAGCTCGGTTTCACCGTTTCTTTATGTGTTCTATCTATTTTAGCCATGTATACAAGGACGCGATGAAGAAGAAAGGTACTTACTATTTGCTAATATGAGTTGGGGTCAGATAAGAAGGAGGTCTCGGCTGTCTAATTGCTGCTCTCGACTGGGAAGATGGATCTCGGCATCGGCTCGGAAATTTGTAATAGTTAGCTGTAAAATGATAAATGATAAAAAATAGTGCGGTGAAAAGGACCCCTATTTATAGAGGTTGGAGGGAATGCGAGAAGGCGGCAATAATACGAAAAGACGCCAACATTTAATTTCAAAAAAGACGTGCCTCTCTCTCCTCATTAATGGCTGCCTCTTCACTGACACACTCCCCGCATGTCCGTCCACTATCTCGCGTCGCTTTAGTCACTCGTACCCGTTCGGTCACCCCACGCCCTTTCAGATTGACATGCCACATGGTACGTCATAACTACTTAGCACGATCTACGATGACTTGTCATAATTGCCCCAAGATCTCAATGGCCTCGGCATAGAGAAATCTCGGAACCTGATAAGGCTTTGCGCTCCCGAGGCTTGGGGGGCTTATTGAGGGTGGTCACTCCGGCTCGACCCATCCAAAGTGATGGCGCATGACCATGGTTCTTCCGTTGACCCCGGCAATATTTCATCACGGCAATTCCATTGACCTCGGCTCTTATACCTCCCAAGTAGGCGTTCTATCTCGACTGCATGCAGGTGATGTCAGCTAGCCTGACATGTCATTAAGAACCACTACTTTAACAGACACCACGGGGACCCTTTATCGGGAACACACAGGGCCGCCTGGCAAAAAGTCTGAGCCCCTGCCGCATGTCAGAGACAGAGTCCGCAGGTGCAGAACAGAGTCGTGAAACTCAGGAGGTGGGACCCAGTGGTTCAAACATGCTATCCTTCCCTCCAGCCTCACCCTATAAATACTTCTTCACTCTCTCCACGCAAAAGTGGTTACTGTTACGTTTGTACTATTCATTACCCTTTATTTTCTCTCATTAAACTGACTTGATCATTGGAGTGATCCCAGGGGACAAAGCCCCATCTTTCGCTTCGGACCATCGAACCTATTTTCAACTTTCACTTCTCGCAAGAGGGAACTGAGTTGGGTCAGCTCGGCTACCTAACCAGAAAACACCTCTTCATCCTCCAACCCCAAACCCTCCATCCGTTAGGCTGGTTTTGTTTTTCAGTTTTTTCTCTTTCTCTTGATTCGTTACTGCTAGTAATGCCTCCCCCGCCCCTTCCCCCCCTTCTCCACTCTTTGCTTTTAGCGACTCTAGATTTTTAATTGATCAAAACTATGATAATTTTGGTCACCAATGGAGGTAAGTATAACTTTTGTAATGTGAAGGGAGCTTCTTACAATTATATATGATATACTTTATGTGAGGTACCTATGTGACCTTATGCCTCATTAAAATTCGAAGTTCACAATTGCGACCTAAGAAAAAAATAAAAGCATGCAGGTTGTACGAGGGGTATAATTACTTCTTGTACCTCTCATCTTTTCTAATGCAACATCTATATAACTTGCCGAAAGAAGAGCCACGTACAAAAACACCATCAACATTTAGTATTTGACAACAGATATGGAAACATTAGTATTACAATCATGAACAGTAACAATTATCTTCTCTATTCCACACTCTTTTTTTCTGTCCATCTTTTCTACATTCTTGACAGGATCAAAGCTAGAAACAGCTTACAACTACCACCTCGCCCTCATCTATGGCCAATCATAGGCAACCTACTCGACATAGATGGAGGAAAAATGCACATGTGGCTGACCAACCACTACAACAAAAAAGACCTTTCCGGACATACCTATAAGGAAACTTGTTTATATATGTTCTTATAGCACTTCCATTATGATACTCAGTATCAATTCAATAACACATACTTTAACTATTTTTTATTTAATTTAATTTAAAAATAGTGTGTCCCTTTAGAATACCTATTGTGACAATTGACTCTATGTGAGATATCTCAAAGGATAAAAAAAGAAAGAGAAAAAATGATATCGTTCCCAATTGGCACAATTTTTAGGCGCCTAAAACTTTGCCAATTCTCAAAATTTCTTTTATGTGTTTTGCTCCACTATCTCGATCTCTCCCTCTTCTCTCTTATCGATCAGAACTTCTTCTCTCTCTCACCAAAACCTCTCTCTCTCTCTCTCTCTCTCTCTCTCTTTCTCTCTCTCTCTTATTAGAACCTTGTTTGATATCTCTTCAAATCTCTCAGCAGAACCTCTCTATCTCTTTCTCTAGCTCTTTATATCTCTCAATCGAGCCTTTCTTTTGAGTTTTTTTTTGGTTGAATCACATTGCAGCCATTGCTCTCTTTGTTCGTTCATTGCAGGTATGTATTTGCATGTTAAAGCTTTTTTTTTTTGAGTAATTGCATGTTAAAGTTAAATGAATTATTCACTACTTACACACTGAACACACCTACCACTCTTGATTTTTTATTTTTTTTGTGATTATATAGATATTTTTGCTATCTTTGAAGCCATTTATGAGTTGTATCAACAATGGTTCCTATTTCTGGACTTTTAATTGCTCTATTGTGTTGAATTAAGATGATTAAGCTTCAAAATTGGCCCTAAATTAAGACTAGCTATAGTTAATCAATCTATTTAACGCTGCTTGAGTTCCACTTAATCACTTTTATGTATGAAACATCTGTCAATTACCGGACTTTATATGAAAATTTGGTTGGTTTTCATTCTTTTATTAATTGGTATTTTTTTTGTATTAATCTAGACATGTAAAGAGTATGCAATTTGGGATAGTGTAAAGAGTATGTTTTTTTTATTGATTTGTATTTTTTTGTATTAAACTAGACCTGTACAAAAGTATGCAATTTGGGCTAGTTTTGTTGTGGTTGAATCAATAAGTGAGGTAGTTACTATTTTTTGGACAAGACTTTGAGGGAGATTTGAAGAATCAGACACAAATCACTTGCAAATTGAAAGGTATGATTTTGCTTTGTTACTTTGCTTTTTCTTTTGGTTGATAAGTCTTGCCACTTTTAAAAAAGAACAAAAAATCTAATTCCATTGTTGTTCGCTAGTAAGGCAGTTTATGTGATGATGGGATGGGAAAAAAATGAGCACAAGTTAATTGCAAAAGTTTTATTTGGATCATGGTTTTTCATTCTTTGTATGTTGATGTTGTTATCTAGTTGGTAAACTTGCAATACTAGATAGACATAAACTATGTGGGAGCTTCTTGTGAGAATTAGGAACTAAACTAATCTTGTAGATAACAGTCAGCTATGCAAATGAAACCAGTTAATCTTGCATGCTTTTATAATTCTAGTCATAAACTGATGTAGAAATTTCCAAATTGCATGCTTTTTATTACACATGAAACCAGATTTAATGAGCTTTCAAATGATATAAGAGTCACGCTTTGATTCCTTTTCTATTAATACTAGTAAATCTGCAAATTGGACTGCTAATTGAACTGTTCACATTTGAGGATGGTTGATGTCCTAACTTGCAAGTGAATTTAAGGTGGCTCGTAGTTAAATTCATCAAATGATGCATTTATAAAAAAGTAGTATCCTAAGTGTGGTTTAGGATGGTACAAATTTTATATTTTTTCGACAAATGTATGGCAACTAACATCAATTTCACTGGGCACTAGCAAGAGCTATATAATCTATTAGCCAACAGTCAGCTATGCAAGCCTTTATTATTCTAGTCATAAATTGGTGTAGAAATGTCCAAATTGGATGCCATTTGTTGCACATGAAAGCTGATTCAATGACCTTTCAAATGGTATAAGAATCATGCTTTGATTCTTTTTCTATTTATACCAATAAATCTATGAATTGGACAGAAAATTAAACTGGGCACATCTGAGAAGCATAGATGTCCTAAATTACATGCGAATTTAAGGTGGCTTGTAGTTAAAATCACCAAATGATGCATTTTAGAAAAAAGCAGTACCCTGAGTGTAGTTTAGGATGGTACAAATTTTATTGTATTTTGATGAATGTATGGTGAGTAACATCAATTTCACTAGGCACTTGCAAGAGATAAACTAATCTACTAGCTAACAATCAGCTATGCACCCCTTTATAATTCTGTTCATAAATTGGTGTGAAAATGTCCAAAATGTTTCCATTTGTTGTGTATGAAACTATATCCAATGGCCTTTTATATGAATAAAAATCATGCTTTGATTATTTTTCTATTAGTACCAGTAAATCTGCAAATTGGACTAAAAATTGACCTCTGCACATATGCGAACAAATGTCTTGAGTTACATGCTATTTTTTTGGTGGTTTGTAGCTAACACAGAATAATATATTGTAGAGAAATGTAAGTATAGTTTAGGATGGAAGAAATTTTGTAGCTTTTCAACAAATGTAAAGTGAGTTGCTTCGGTTTCACAAGGCAATGACATTGCTAGAAACCATGAATGAACAGTCTTGGTTTTGTCTTTACTTTCATTCATTATTTAATGTTTACTTTCATTCATTGATTTAAGGTTAACCTTTCCAAAGATTACGGCCCCCTCCTTTCTCTAAGATTAGGCAAATGTTCCAAGTAGTCGCATATTCCTCGGCAACTGCCAGAGAAATTTTGAAGACACACGACTGGGATTTATCCAGGAGGCTTGCGTTATATCTCTCCAATTTGATCCCAAGCACAAAAGTTCAGTAATCACACTATCAACTGAATGTAATGAAAGATGAAAATTTTCTCATACGGAGCTTTTCTCAAGTCGAGCATTAGAATCACATTCGAAGTTGAGAGCTGAGAAGGTCCAAGAAATGATAAGACTTTTTGGGTTCAATTGGTGGTACTGGTGAGGCTGTGGCAATTGTGGGCATAGTATATGCTATAATTGCCAATATCATGACAAATACTATAATCTCTAAAGATATTATTGAGCTTAAGGATAATCTGCATGAGTTTAAGAAATTTTCTAGGAGTCTAATTGAGTTTACTGTTCTGTTATGAGTTTTTCGTCATTGGTTAGGAAGTACTACTACCTACAAAAATACCCAAGATCTGTCAAACAAAGACGATGAACATGTTCTTGCTCACGTTCCACAATCTTACTATTTTCAATTTTTTATTCGAGTTGAATATCTAAATTAATTTGATTTGCAATTTAAGTCGAGAAAGAGTTGTGAATATAGATCTTCATAAGAAGATGAGAATTATATGTCAAGTTTAACCGAGTAGTTTTAATTGAAATTTCAGTAGGTGGCTAGAAAAAGAATGAAAATCCTATTTATCCATATAATATTTAAAGGGAAGTGCACATCATTGTTGAAAAGGCAAGTGATCAGAATGTTCAATTCAGCACCACATATGTATTGCATACAAGAGAATTCAGCCTCGGAGTCCAGAGCTTCGACAGTCAGAGAGTTCTTCTCTGATACTCCATGTTTATCAGAGTCAGATGGCAAGGAATCAAGCACTGTTTCACATAGTACCTATTTGAACTGTGAGAAATATTGCTGGTGCTAGAATCTGTTGGATTTGTAGTTTTTTTTTATTTTAATGACAAACCCCATACATGGAGGAGGAATGTCACTCCTAAATTTTATTAAATAAATTAGAAAAACAAGAGTGGGACATAAACCTTACCTTCAAATAGTACAAAAGCAAAAATGAACCTCCGAAAAAGAAACAAGGAGTACCACTCCCTTTACATGATATGCTCATACATTTTCTAATCGATGAAAAGCCTAGTTTGTCTAATCTAAAAATCCTTTGAGCAAAGAGAGAAAGAACCGAAAGCTGAAGATATGTCCTGTTCCAACCTTCATCACAACAATATTATGAATATCTAAAGACTGGACGACCAACCTTTTCAAGCTTAAGCTCACCCTACGCTGCTTTATGCAATGATGCATACTTTATAAAAATCTTATCCGAGTTAATAGTAGACCCAAAGTTAGACAAAATATCAGCAGTCCTATTTGCTTCTCTATAGCACTGCTAAATTGATGAACAAGAAGCAATCAAAATTTTTAATGTAGCTATTTCCTTCTAAACCTGCCATGGACATGCAAATTTTCCTTGAAGTATGTTCACTAGCACTTGTGAATCTACTTCTATATGAAAGTCAGAGAACCCTCTAGCAATGCAAAGATGGATGCCAAAAAAAAACGCCTTAGCTTCTGACTGTAAACTCGTGCACACCCCAAAGTTATAGGAAAAAGCCAAAATAAATCTTCCTTGCTAATTTTGTAGCACCTCTCCTCCAGCAGAGGCCCCAGGATTACCCTTAGAGCACCCATCTATATTCAAATTTAAAGGAAGCTATAGGTGGAATCCAACGAACCATCTTAACTGTAATCAGCTTATAAAAATACAGAATATAAGAAGAAAACTCCTGACAAGAATGAGTAGACTGCAGTAATGAACCAAACTTACAATTAAGTATATCCTTCACATCATCCCAAGTTAGGCTTGCAACAACCTCCCAAGGTAACCTTTTACCCTCATAACAAAAGGAGTTCCTAGCTTTCCATAAATTCCAGCATATTCAAATTGGAGTAACTTTCAAAAGACATAATGCTAAATCAGATTTTGCAGGAAACAACCACCAACACATCAATGTAACCGTCAACACACTCTCATTTGAAAAATACCCAAAGGAGACCCAAAGAAACTCCAATCTGAGCTGCAAGTTCACCAGTCGAGAATAAATGATCTAATAACTTCACAGTTGGAAAATTACAACACCCACACCATGAAGGACCATGAACTCCAAAATGACACAATACATCATCTGCAATTTGTAATCGTCTGTATAGGAGATGTAACGTGAAGAATGACCGCTTAACAGGAAACCATCCATCCCAAAGCCTGTCAAACAAAAACGAAGAAGCACGAGATGGTCAAACCAAATGATAAGCTAAAGAAACTGAAAACATCCTGAAGACTCTAAGGTCCAGAAAGGTGAGTCGTTATCTTACAAATTGGGGCGTGAAACCTGGAAAATCTCATGCACAACATGCTGAGGTAACCATAAATGAAGCATATCTATATTCTAGACCGCATTAGCAACAAAATTATTGACTTTATGAGAACCAACCACCTTAACCTTCTTATATAGAGATCCAATTAGCAGCCAATTCTGCACTTCCATTTCTAAGATGCCAAGCAATGTATTGTTCCTCTGCTACATCCCAAGCATGTAACATGCGCTTCCAAGTCAATGAAGAAATTGGAGAGGCCGTAACAACGCAAGGATGAAATCCCTTACAATATTTACCATGAAGGAAATCAACCCAGAGAGACTTCTTACACTGAAAATTTGACCATAGTTTGTTGGAACAAGTTGCAAACACATCTTGCAATGAAAGGATCCCAATCCTACCTTCCTCTACTGGCACACACTAGTCCTTTCATTTGATCCAATGATACATAAAATCTTCATCCGAAGAGGCCCATAAGAAGTGAGCAAAGATTTTCTCAATGAACTCCGAGATTCCTTTAGGCAAAGTTGTAGCAGCTAAAATATGATTTGGTATTGATGCCAAAACATGTTTAATAAGTAATATCTTCCTTACCCCCCAGCCATAGTAATCGATTTTTCCAAGACAGAACTGGCATAGAGATGCAATTAACAAGGTTTGCATAATAACACTTTTTACACTTGCCAGCTGACAGGTGCCGAACCTGTGCAATAATAAATACCTGCTCAAACAAAATATAATTTTTGTAGATAGTGATAAGCAGGGTCGAATCCACAGGGACTGGGAATAATTCGTTTCTTCTTGAGTTCAGAGTATGGGGGTTTTTGATGGGAGGAAAATAAAAAATGAAATAAAACAAACAAAATTCAAAACTAACTCACAAAGCACAATTTACTAAAAATAGCAATTAATAAAAGTTCTACCCAAAGGATCAGCTGTTCAGGCACGGTCCAATTAAATGATCATCGATGCAAAGATATTTCATCCATTCATCACTAGGTTGGTTATAGTTATCAACAAGCTCTGACAACCAGTTCTTCCTTACTTTTTCGACAGTCAAGGTACGACCATTGACTGCTTCTCTAACCAGATAACAACCCTAGGTACGATCGTAGGAATTTAATTACCCAATTGCATTGAAACTAGAAGAACCCAACCCTAACTAATAAACACGCTAAGAGGGTTTATTTAAATTAGATCTTACATTTCCACAACATAAATCCAATTATGGTGGTTGTCACTAGGTATCGACTAAACGAACAATTACGGATTCAATTTAGTTAATATGACAGTAGGCTATTAAATTAAATCAAATACCCGGCCGTTGATATTCAGTTAATAAAATACCCATGAACAATTAATTCAGGAAACGTACGAATAGCAACAAATTGGAAAAAGTAATGAAAGTTTGATTAGATCTCACAGATGTTATGGACCGCGCCTTCGCGTTAACCTTTGGGTAGAAGAAAAATCTAGCCGCTCCTCATCGTATCAATTTTGCGTGGGTTGGTTGATTTCATCCGCACAGTCATCAGCGAAATTGGAACGATGGAGTAATAACGAAAGAAAGAAAAGAAAACGTCTTCCTTGTCTTTGCGTTAATGTTCGTACTGAAGCCAAAGTACAATGCAAAAGCCAACGAAAATTGTATAGAGCCAAAGACAAAGCAAAAGAGTCAAAAACGTCAAAGCCAAAAAGCAAGAGAAGAGTCTACAACGTCTGACGGCTAGGGAAAAAGAAAACTAAATCTATCTAATTCCTAATACGTGAATCTGGCTTTCTTTTGCCTTTTGTAGCCGCCGCCAGCCAAAGCAATTAGGAGCAGGACTTGTCTATGGGTTTTAATCCCACGCATCTGGTTCACATGGATCTAGTGCCTTAATTGGGTCTCCTGCTATTGGTCCCGCGGATCCGATTTTTCGGGAGCATCTACCTTTTCTGGCGTGGCCACGCTCTGAGATGAAGGGTCTTCTGGAAATTTGCCTCAAGAGATTACTTTTAACGCCAATCATCTGTAATTCATACAAATATGAAATATGAGCAAAACCTCAATACTTAGCATAATAAGTAGCTAAAATTAGGACAAAATAACAGTGCAAAATGTGCCAAATAACCGCTCTATCACCAGCATAAAGAGTACTACCCAAAATAATGCACAGGGAATGATTTGGAAGTAAAACCCATAACTTGTGATGTAATATTCCTCCTAGCAAGTGACATTTGAGTGTGACAAAGGAAGCAACTCTTTTGGACATTTACCAACTAGCCAGAAATATTCATGTAATTTGAAAGAGTGTCCATTATTAATTCCAAAGATCGACGCGATGCACTAGAAAAAATGACTATGTCATTTGTCACATCTCCACCACTCAAAAGTGAACTAAATACACAAATCAAAGGGACTTTAATAGGGTTGTAATGGAGTTTAGGTAAAAGGTGGGATAAGAAGGTAAAAATAGGGTGTAATGTGTCAAGAGAATGTCCAATATCCACTACATAACCACAATGCTTTACCTTGGCAATTTCTCAAGAAGGGCGTTTTCATTTGCTGTTTTCATTGTGCAAGTGTCGAAAATCGTTCCTCTTTTTTTTTTTTTTTTTTTTTTTTGGAGAGGACGTCTAGCAAGGCGTGGGCACGCCCTGGAAGACAGAGTCTTCTGCTCACCAGCTTTTTGCCGATTTTTCCCTTTTTTTTTTCTTTTCTTTATTTTTTTTTCTTGGCTTTTCTTTCGATCTCAGATGTACAGAAACAGCACCATACAACATCTTTTTGACAACACTTGCGCCCATAGATTTATTTGCCTTGCACAAGTAATGAATTTCAGACATCCCTTAATGACACAAGGTTGAACAAGAAAGTCTAAAAAGGTCATGGGTTATCAAACACGGCTAACAAGCAAAAGTAAAGGATAAAAGCTCAAGTTGGTTCACTATTGGGAAATAAGATGAAGGCATGGTTTGTAGAAAGTTAAAGAAGGTCAAATCCTAAATGCCCTTATCATTTCAAATGCATCCAGTTCAACAAAATGTGGTCTCGACATGTATAAAATAGCAAGTTCTAGAATGCCGATACCATGTGTGATACCCACTCAATCAAACAAAAATAGAGCAAACAAGAATAATGTGCTCATGCATGGCTCAAAAGCTCCCAAAAGTCACAAAAGTGGGTCAAGTCCAGTATATCCAACATTCAACAATACTGTCAAGGCAAAACGAAATGCATAGCTAGTATATCTAACCACATGCCCATGCACCTTGATTGAGTTATTCATCATAGCAAAGAACTCAACTAACTACACTTTTTTTCTTTCTTTTTTTTTCTTCATTTTCCTCCTCTTTTTTTTTCATTTTTTTTTTGTGTTTCTTTTTTTTTTTTTTGTTTTAAAAGCAAAGCAAAAGGAGATAATAATGGAAGTCATCCCCTCACACCTAATACCTACATTGTTCTCAATGTAGAAAAGATGAATGAAGTCTAAAGAGAAAATGAGAGAAACTTCCCTGACCACCGAGAGGGTGCAGTGAAACACTAAGGCGGAGGAGGGTGAGGTGGCTGGAATCCAATGTGAGCAAAGAAAGCTGTCTGATGAGAGAGATAGTGACGGTGGGGAAGGCAGCGACGTGCGATGGATGGCGCGAGGAGAAGAGAGAGAGTTTCTAGCGGCGGTGGACAAAGGGGAAACCTTGGACTAAGACAAAACAAAGAAAATTGAAAAGTAGAAACTGAGACAATAGAAATTGATAAGACCATACAAGACAAGAAAAGAGAAAAGTAGAAAGTGGGATTAGAGAGGATCCTGGTCAATCTTTGACTGTCGTTGGCGCAAAGGCTGGAAGGCGTGGGCACGCCTTGGAAGCTATAGTTTTCTGACCGTCAATTCCAAAACTTCACTGCTTAGGCGTGACCACCTAGCGTGGGCATGTCTAACTTCCTGCTTCCTGCCATAAAACAAAAACCTAATAAATGACACTAACACTCAACAAAAAATTTCAAAAATATAAGAAAACTAAAACAAAAGAAGCCTTGGGTTGCCTCCCAAGCAGCGCCTTTTTTTAATGTCTTTGGCTAGACATCGTCATATTTATTCATGGAGGATAAAATCGTGTAGCTCGTTTCAGCGCTTCATCTTCTATGTAGTCCTGATATCCCTCGTAAATAGAGTAATTCTTGAGCACACGAGCTACGGACTTCCATGGATCAGTAGATGGCGCCAAACAAACAAGTGATGACCTTAAATCTTCAATCACTCCTCCATCAAGAGCACTTATTGGTCCGAAATATTTTGCCATCATGACTCTTAACTTATTCCTGGCATGAAATTCAAAATCGTCTGGTATAATAAAATCAATCTCACTAACAGGAATTAAAGAATAAGAGTCAGGAAAATATTGATCAAGGAATGGAAGAGATGTCACCGCATTTGGAGATTGTTCACTGGATTCATTCACTTGCACCATTTGATGTTGGGGTCTCAATTCTTGCGCTTTAACTTTCTTTTCAACTGCATCTTTAGATTCTTCTTCTTGAGACTCTTGCAGTACCATATCATTTGTCAGAATAATTGCACTCTCGTCTTTCTCATGGTCGATAATAGTCGGTGAGGGCAATTCTTCATAAACTGGAGAAATCAATTTGCTCATTTTAGATGCCCATTCACGCCTTCCTTCTTTCATCTATTTACTCATCTTTTGTGTCTCCTGTTGAAGTTGATGTACCTCCTGTTGAATTTGATATGTGTTAGTAGTTATTAATTCAACTATTTCTTCAAGAGACATACCTGACATGGATGACGGTTCTTGAGACTCTAGCTGTTGTAAATCTATTGGCCTTTGTTGATAATTAAAATTGGAATCATCCCACCATCCTTGCTCATACCCATTTGAATAAGGGTCATACCACGTTTGAGACCAGGGTGAAAAATCTTCATAATTATTGAGTGGGACACTCAAATTATCTTGATATTCGGGGCACATACCGGTTGAATGATCCCTGGCATAACAAATTTTACATGTTGCAGCAGCCATTCTTTCTCTAATGGAGTTTAGTGCCTCTGAATATGCAAACTTAGCAAAAAAAACAAGCCTCATTGCCTTTCCTGGAAACAAAATCCAGTCTATCACCAAAATACGGAGTGTTAGCAGCCATAAACTAGAAAAGAAAAAAAAATAAATAAATAAAAAATAAATAAGAGGGAAAAAAATGGAAATGAAAATAAAATGAACTCAAAAAGAAACAAATTAAACAGGCACCAGTCCCCGGCAACGGCGCCAAAAATTGACAGGTGCCGAACCTGTGCAATAATAAATACCTGCTCAAACAAAATATAATTTCTGTAGATAGTGATAAGCAGGGTCGAATCCACAGGGATTGGGAATAATTCGTTTCTTCTCGAGTTCAGAGTATGGGAGGTTTTTGATGGGAGGAAAATAAAAAATGAAATAAAACAAACAAAATTCAAAACTAACTCACAAAGCACAATTTACTAAAAATAGCAATTAATAAAAGTTCTACCCAAAGGATCAGCTGTTCAGGCACGGTCCAATTAAATGATCATCGATGCAAAGATATTTCATCCATTCATCACTAGGTTGGTTATAGTTATCAACAAGCTCTGACAACCAGTTCTTTCTTACTTTTTCGACAGTCAAGGTACGACCATTGACTGCTTCTCTAACCAAATAACAACCCTAAGTACGACCGTAGGAATTTAATTACCCAATTGCATTGAAACTAGAAGAACCCAACTCTAACTAATAAACACGCTAAGAGGGTTTATTTAAATTAGATCTTATGTTTCCCCAACATAAACCCAATTATGGTGGTTGTCACTAGGTATCGACTAAACGAACAATTACGGATTCAATTTAGTTAATATGACAGTAGGCTATTAAATTAAATCAAATACCCGGCCGTTGATATTCAGTTAATAAAATACCCATGAACAATTAATTCAAGAAACGTACGAATAGCAACAAATTGGAAAAAGTAATGAAAGTTTGATTAGATCTCACAGATGTTATGGACCGCGCCTTCGCGTTAACCTTTGGGTAGAAGAAAAACCTAGCCGCTCCTCATCGTATCAATTTTGCGTGGGTTGGTTGATTTCATCCGCACAGTCATCAGCGAAATTGGAACGATGGAGTAATAACGAAAGAAAGAAAAGAAAAGTCTTCCTTGTCTTTGTGTTAATGTTCGTACTGAAGCCAAAGTACAACGCAAAAGCCAACGAAAATTGTACAGAGCCAAAGCCAAAGCAAAAGAGTCAAAAACCTCAAAGCCAAAAAGCAAGAGAAGAGTCTACAACGTCTGACGGCTAGGGAAAAAGAAAATTAAATCTATCTAATTCCTAATACGTGAATCTGGCTTTCTTTTGCCTTTTGTAGCCGCCGCCAGCCAAAGCAATTAGGAGCAGGACTTGTCTATGGGTTTTAATCCCACGCATCTGGTTCACATGGACCTAGTGCCTTAATTGGGTCTCCTGCTATTGGTCCCGCGGATCCGATTTTTTGGGAGCATCTACCTTTTCTGGCGTGGCCACGCTCTGAGATGAAGGGTCTTCTGGAAATTTGCCTCAAGAGATTACTTTTAACGCCAATCATCTGTAATTCATACAAATATGAAATATGACCAAAACCTCAATACTTAGCACAATAAGTAGCTAAAATTAGGACAAAATAACAGTGCAAAATGTGCCAAATAACCGCTCTATCACCAGCATAAAGAGTACTACCCAAAATAATGCACAGGGAATGATTTGGAAGTAAAACCCATAACTTGTGATGTAATATTCCTCCTAGCAAGTGACATTTGAGTGTGACAAAGGAAGCAACTCTTTTGGACATTTACCAACTAGCCAGAAATATTCATGTAATTTGAAAGAGTGTCCATTATTAATTCCAAAGATCGACGCGATGCACTAGAAAAAATGACTATGTCATTTGTGTAAGCAAGATGCGTAATCACAGGACATCCCCTCGAAAATTTGAATGGTATGAAGCCTCGCCTTTCTAATAACAACTTGAAAGATCTAGTGAGCCAACAAACAAAGCAGGGGACAAAGGGTCTCCTTGATGAAGACCCCTTGATGACTTGAAGAAGCCCCTCAGCGAACCATTTATCAAAACTGAAAACTAGCAGTTTGAAACAACCCTCCGAAACATATCTATCCACCTCTCCCCAAATCCAAAAGCATGAAGTACTTTAACCAAATAAAACCAAGAAACCCTATCATATGCTTTAGCCATATCTAACTTGAAAACAACATTCCCACCTCTATTCTTCTTACCAATGTGCAAGACCATCTCTTGTGCTAAGAGAAAATTATCAATGATCAATCTATCTTTAACAAATCCACTTTGTTGAAGGGAAATGATCAAAGGAAGGACCCTTGCCAGTCTGTTAGAGAGCACCCGTGAGATTATCTTATTTACAAAGTTACAAAGACTAATAGGATGGTACTAAGCAAATTCCTGAGGTTGCTGCACTTTGGGGATTAATGCAATCGAAGTAGCCGTTATCCACCGTAGAAGCTCAAAACCAGCAAAGAAAGCAAGGACAACCTTCTAGACATCAGCACCCACCACTCCCAAGCATAGGTAAAAATTTTTTTAGTAAACTTGTCTGGGCCAGCAACACTATTTCCATCCATTGCAACAACCACCCCCTTAACCTCTTCCTCGAAAGGAAATGCATCAAGCATCTCATTAGAGGATGAAGATATTAACGGAGGAATTTGTGGTTGATCATAATCCAATCAAAAGTGATGCATCTGCCTTAAAGATATGGTTGAAAAAAGAAATGGCTTCGGCAGCAATATCCTCTTCATTATTAAGCCACACTCCAGTAAAGCTTTTGATTCTATGTTGAACTTGTAGTTGCTGGAAAGTATAAATTCCTTTTGACTCAACTTCATTGTTAAATCTCTAGAGGGCAATTGTTTAGTTAGTGTTTCTGTTCTTGATATAATTGAATATTTGTGACCTTTTGATCCTCTTTACAAACTATCTCTTGGTGATTAATAAAAGTTCTGATAGTTGCCATAAAAAAAATTCTTCTGCTTTCGCTAAACTTGGTTTGGTGTGTATTGGGGTAGAGTAATTCTACTATTGCTGCGAGGGACAAAATCATTTCGATTTCCGTGGAGCGTGCAAAAGTGGAAAGACAAGTTTTTCTTGCCTGTAAGAACATGACAAACTCATGGTTAAAATGGAATGGTACTGTTGTCACAATTAGGGCAGACCATCTATATATGCTTGGTAAATTATGAAAGAGACTGAACTTTTTGGTTTTTAAGTTCTTCAGACTGAACAGAATGGATACGAATAGACTGGGAATTTGCTCTGGCGAAAAAAAAAGATCAATACTAGTTGACTCAAATGTTCCTAACTTCCATAAGTGGTTTGTGGTGCTAGAAGCATGCTCAGGTCGTAACAGTAGTTAAGTTGAATCTACCAAAAATTTTTTTTACTCAGTAAAGAAGAATTATCCTTTGATATTACTGTCAGTTTTGGATGAATGACAATTTTACAAAATTTAAATTTAAAATCCAACTTTTGTATACATGTTATAGATCCAACGGCGATAGTATATACACTATCAGTGTATATAAGATTTAATCTAAAAGAAAGAACAAAAAAAAAAATAGGCTACAAATTGCTCCTTTCTCTTTTTGTAACAAAATGAAATGTATTTGTTTAATCGGAACTGTATCATGAGCAGAAACATGTGAATGATATGTACCGCGGTTTTTAAAACAAATTGTTGGGATCCAAATGCAAAACAAACAACTATTGAGATATTAATTATATAATAATTTAATGACAAACAAGCTACAAACATAAAAGATAAACGATACACAAGATTTAATGTGACTCGACTCCATCATTGAGCCTACGTCCATGGAGAAAAACTTATTCTTTATTATAAGAGAAAAATCCTATACAAGAGTACAACTTTAATCCAATCCCAACCGTTGTATACCATCTCTCATCTTCCAAGAACCCTTTCTCACCCTCATGTATAAGGCTACATGTCGCCCTTGTGTGTCATTATATCTTATTTTGTAGTATACCAACCAACCTACCCACCTATTTATAAGTTACATTACTTGGCCAACATCCAAATAATAACAGGAAATGACTGCTAATTCCTAATCTCATACGGAATAAGAAATAACTCATAATTTCTAAATTCATACAAATAGGAAATTTCTTGACTACTATTTCAAGTAACTAAATCTAATTAAGAAACTAGTTATTTTCACACAAAATAAGAAACACGCCTAAAAGAAGTTAAGTCAACTTCCTAACACAAATGACTGGGTGATACTTGAAATAATACATTTTCTAGTTAAAGTATCGTCTCTTTTTGTATTATATTGTGACTATGAACGAATTCGTGCTTACTATCATCGACTCTCCTTTAAATTTCATCAAAAACAAAACTAGAAAATAAAAGAAGTTTGGACGGGTTTTGCGCCTTTTAATTAGAGTTTAGACATATTATACAAAATTTTGGAATTAATTTGTATGAGAAAAGAGATTTTATTTTCTTTTTTTCACTTCCTTTTTATTTTTTTGCCCTAAGTTTGATAAATGACTTTTTATTTTCCGTCCTTTTTTATGCATTTTTCCTCTTAAAAATCCCCAACAAAAATGACATTTGCGTCTTCTTTCTTTTCTCATGTCCAAATAATCTATCTATCCTGGACCATAAAAAGGCAAATTTTATTATTTTATTTTCTTTTTTTTTGTCTTACTTTTTTTTAATGATCAGCTCAATGAAGTATCCAAAATGCGCTATCCTCAAATATGTCCTATGCAAAGTTTCTTTCCATCCTCTCTACGAAGCCTTCTATACAGCTTTTCTTCCTCAACGGGAGAAAGATCTTAATCTCAAGTCAAGGTCTATCTTCCTCTGTTCTTATTTTTTATGTGTTTTCGATAAATTCTCTTCTAAAGTTTCCTTGTAAAAAATTTCTTTTCTATTAGGATTTCTTGGTGAAAGATTTAATCTCTCCTAGGATACTCTGCTCGAAGATTTTCTTTATTTTTTTGTCATTTCGTTATTAATTCAAAAAGTTTTTTCAGACCTTTATGTTAGATCTATGAAATTTTTAGATTCATTTGTCAGATTGCAACCTAAAAATTGAGTTTGAACTAGTTCAATAGCAAATTTCATGGTGTTGACATGCACAAATATTTATTAGCTGTAGTGATTTATATAAATTTGGAATTCATCAGAGTTTCATGATTTATTTTATTATTTTTTCAGATATGTTAGATTTAGTGATTTTTTCTATTTGTGACACTCATGACATGTTTGATATAGTTTTTGCTATTAGTGCAAATATATGCAATGAAATTTCCTGTTGCTTATAAAAAAACACACAAAAAAAGCACTTCCTTTGCATTATTGGAGCACCTCATCACAGAGTTTTCCACTTTTAGGACGGACATAGGGAAAATACATAATTGTCCATAATTTTGAATAAGTGGTAACGTGAATGGTCAATAGATAATTTTTAGATATAGCTGTTTCATCGACCCTCCCAATCGTTCATCAATTATGTTAATTTTTAAAACGATATGGACAAATAATCTTCATTTGGTAATAGACATTGATCAAACAACACTTTGATTCTTTCTAGTTATAATAAAGGAGAATGATCATTACTTTGTGAATATGTTCTAATTAAAATTGACAACTAGCTCAACCATAGTCAATCCATGAAGCTCTCAATCTGGATTCATCTGTGTACATGTCAATCTAATTATTCAAAGCATCACTTGGCCTAAAATCCTTTTGTTAAATCTGAAGTACTTCTGAATCATAATATCATATCATCAAGAGGATTCCGAATGTATATTAGGCTTCATAGTTTCCCGTCAACCATTAGCCGACAAAGTTCATCATGCTTTTCTGCATTGGCTCGCACTTGAATAGACCTGGTGTTTAAAGATGTATTGGCTCAGATTGTGCCACACCATCTCACTAAATGATATAGCACCAATCCGGCCATTGAGTTTTTGAAAATTGGGTCTACTCAATTTTTGACCTTCTCTGTCTGAATGGAATTATTGTCGTGCCGCATTTTTTGAAAAATAATTAAATTTATTTTAAAAGATGAGATTTTGATTTTAAACAATAAATAAAGAAAGAGGGCCTAGTATGGGACTTAAAAAATGAGATGATTTGAGCCCAAAATAACAATCTAAAAAGGGTTTTTAAGAAAAAAAAATAGGAGTCGCCACTTGATATTGAGTTAAGGTGTACCAAGTCATCTAGAATATGTTTTTAAATGAAAAATAAACAAAACTCTTTTTAGACGACTCCAGATCTTCGAAAAACAAGATAAAAGAGTTTGGGAGTCACGGTTGAAGAAATGAAAGGCAAAAATTTGATCTAAGACACCCTTTTAACCTAACTAAGACTAATTGCATGGTTTAGTCAAAACTTTTCTTAATCTAACCTATAAAACTTATCACATTAGGGCGTTTCTATATGGATGCAAATCTAGAATTTCTAGACCAAATAAACATGTAAACACACAAACTTGTAACCACACAAGCAAATAAATGTAAATAAAAGCCTAACTATTACATTCGGGACCCTAACTACGATCTAAAGGGGGGAAATCCAAAAATAATAACCTAACTATTACATTTATCTGACTAAAATACATTTTTAACAAAAATTAAAACCTATCTATTACATAGGCTAGTTAAATACATATCTTGAACACCTATCTATTACAGCTCAACACTTAAATACCTCTCAAATAATCATCAAAATTAAATAAAATAAATGAAACTTAAAATAAATAAAATGGGTAATTAAAGAAAAAAGCACTCTAAACATGCAAATACACATAAAAGCACATAGGAGCACATAAAAAGAATTTAAAATAATAAAAGAAGTTACATCCCTTGAAGTTGTAGTTAAATGGGGTAAAATTTGCCCTATTTATGCTCTAAAATCAATAAAATAATCAAGGCACCAATTTAATTATAAAGAAATGAAAATAATCATGAAATCTATTAAATCAAGCACTTAAATAAAGTATAATTAACAATTAAAGAAAATAAACAACTTGTTTTTAAGAAATCAAAATTGTTAGGAACCTAATTACAAAAATTAAGAAAGTTTTTGAGATCAAAATATAATTATTACAAAGAGTAGGGTCAAAATTAAAGAAAAATAAAGTTTAGGGACCAAAATTGTGATTAAATTAAGAACCTAATTGAAAGAAATTAAAAGTTTTTAGGAGAAAAATATAAATAAGTGAAAGTATAGGGACTGATATGTAAAAATGTTTTCTAGTTTCTTGACAAATAAGGCCACTGGGCTATTTTTCTTATTTCTTTGGGCAAGGATTCTCTAGGCCCATTCGAAAGTCCAAGAAAACAAGCAGGCAAACTCATATTTTTCATCACTCAAGCCTAACCGAAAATGAATGGACTTTGGCTCCCCAAGCCCAATTCATAACCCAAAAACAAACCCCAAAGCCTGCAACCAAACCCAACCAAACTAACATTTACCCAGATCATAACTATTTTACCAAAACCCAACAAGATAAAAAAAAAATCAACTAGAAATTATTAAACCCTAATTATCTCCCAAAATCCAAAATTAATCTACCCAAGAAACCACTTAAAAATACAGAATAGGATTAAAACTTAAAAGGGGCAAAAAAGATTTATTTGCAAAAGTTTTTTGGCTATAGTAAAATTATGCAAAAGTTTAGGGGTACAAATGTAATTTTAAGAAATCCATCCAAAGCTAGGAAGCTTTCTTTTTGCACTCTGGAAGCTTTCTCTGCAACTTTTCTGGGTTTGACAAAAACGCAGCAAAATGACCCAAATATCCGCTAAGATTTCAAACACAAATCTACAAGACAATAGCCTAGGATGCAATGTAACAAAGCAATAAAAAGGACACAAATTCCGTGGCTCACATCCCATGACACAATGAAAGCTGATAGCTTTTGTCCATAAGTTCCCAACAAGAAATCCAAAAACACAGCTTTGATTATAAGTTACACGACTTGCAAAAAACAACAAAGACAAACACTCACGAGGGATAGCTTTCTCATCAACCTCTAAACCTTGTCATTTTTAGTCAAACAAGATACACCAGACCCTGCAAAAATCATAGACCCAGCAATCATAAGCCATAATCTGAAAAGGTTCCTTTTTGATGAATTTAATTTTTTCGCATGTGACCTGGAATGAGCAAGGAAAAAGATTAAAAGTTACCTTTATTGCTTCAAGAAGTCGAATGAGTGCAGTAAACCTCAGGAAAAAGGGATCCAAGATCGGAAAGATGAAGTTGAAAATTTCTGCAAAACGGGCTTCGAGAGTTGACGGTGCTGCTACTTTGAGCCCAGATTAGACGAGCTTAGAAAGGTTTTCTCTGAACATAAAAACACAAAAGTTCTTTTCCTACATCTATAGAGTATCAGAAATCAAGAATCAATCCAAAAGAAGTCAAGAAGAAGAATAAAATGGCCTCTGAACAGGGCCTCCTGCTCAATCCTGGCCCAAGTTTTTCCAGAAAAATTTCTGCACTTTTTTCTTCTTCTTTTTCCTCTGTTTTCTATCTTTTCTCTCTGTTTTTCTTTGTCCGCCACCTCCCCTTCTCTATTTTCCCTCATGGCCGCCTTTTCAAGCCTTTCTCTTGCTTTTATATGGAGCAAATGTTGCTAAAACCTACTTTCAAGGGTGCAGAAGAAACCCTTGTTTTGCTGGCAGATTTCTAAGCCATTTGATGGCTTCCATTCCAGAAGTTTTCTTGATTAAATCTTAATGGATGAGGTGTCCTTGTACTGGAGCTTGGAGGAAACCAAATTGCGTCAAAAAATGCTCCCAAAATGCCAGCTTGCAAGGCTGGTACTGTTTCTGGTTCATGGCTGCGAAAGAAGTGAAGAAGGACAGGCGCGCTTGAAGAAATTTTTTTTTTTTTTTTTTTTACAAAGCTGATTTTGATTTTTCTTTTCTTTTCTGCCTTTCTTTTCTTTCTTTTCTTTCCCTTTTTTTCGATTTTTCTACAATGCTTTCTCAAGAAATAGAAATGAAACAAAATAAATAAAAATTAAAATAAAATTTAACTAAAATGAACAAAAATAGGAATAAAATGAAAAATAAAAATGGTAAAATTTTGGTGTCTACAATTCTGATTGCATTATTGGAAAAATCTTCATGTGTGAAGATAATTCACGCCTTAACATTTAGGAAAATGTCTTGCAGTGATAAGAGGCCTGGAGAGAAAATTAGTTCGCAATGGTAAATTGCCTTTGGGATAGGCTACTCGGTTAGTGCTCAAAAAAGAAAAGGTTACTAGGTTAGTAAGAATACGATCGGTTTCTCCCCTATTATGAATAAGTTATTTCTTTCTTTTTTTTTTTCAAAAGAAGATTTCAAACCCTACAAGATCATATAATACTGAACAAAAAATTCAAAAAATCATTGCAATTGCATAAAACCGTTAACCTATATAGATTGAATAATGCTACGTCCATGGGTAGGTCTATGGTTATTTATCCTTGGCAAAATAAGGATAACATTGTTGTTAGGTTATGAATATCCCATTTTATAAAAAGGGTTAACTTTTTATACACTTACAGTATAATATTATTTTATATTAGTAGTTTTGAGTGTATGTCATATGCACATGATTTGAATTCATGTTATATGAAATGATTTAAATTTGCTGTGTAAAAAAATACTTACATTTACATTAACAGTGTACAAAAAAAGTTATACTTAACAAAAACTTAGGTCAAAATACCCTTTCAAGACAATATTACAATCGTTATTCTGGACCTTTCACAAGTTTGATGTTAGGTAAAGAATGCACTTTTAGGGTCCGTTTGATTCAGTGTAAAATATTTTCAACAAAAAATGTCTTTCATAAAAAATTTTATTGAGGAAAATAATTACCTTCTCCATGTTTTTTTCGATGTTTGGGAGAAGATGGAGACTACAAATTTTTAGTGAGCTATTCCACAAGTGGTAGGTTTTGTTCTAAATCTTAAGGCTGGTGGGGGAGCTTGAATTGATAGTCTTACGACTTACGAGGCTGACATGGAAAATAACTTCAGTTCATTTATATAGGAAGTCATTTTACACCATCTAATGTAAAATATTTTCAGTAAGAAAAATTTTTCCCAAAGCGATAACCCAACCAAACAATAGAAAATCAGGAAAACATTTTCTGGAAAACATTTTCCTTCCAAACAAACAGACCCTTAATGGGAAAACACCTAAAGCTCACATATGGCGGTCAGCTATGAGTCTGTGACAATAGGCTTATGCTATAGCCCTGTGCACAAACACAATTAGTATCATCCCCGAGCTATACTACACAAGCCTAACTACATCACCGAAATTTTGCATAAAAAAGCCCCATTGACTTCTTCTCACATTTTAATGTAGTTCATGAACCAATCAAGCCCTAAATTTTCCAATCAATTTGCCAAAAAAATTTCTGTAGAGTGTGAAAAAACCGTAAACTAGAAAAAAAAAATTACATGCTAATCATCTTATTAAATTTAATTTTTTGACTGGCTATCTAATCATCTTATTAGCACTTGACTTTCTATAAATGAGTATGCAAGATTCAACTTAATTTTGCATGCATATTGCGTGCTCGTCATTTTCGAACCTTAATTTGGACATAAATTACGCCTCCAAGATACTCATTCGTCTTGCAACGACCCAAAACAATATCTTTGTTCTTCTGAGTTTCTATAATCAACTAATGCTTAATACCGATCGAAATTCTCATGTCATCATAAGGTCTAACATAGTGAATGTCTACAAAGCCATACAGAACTAATTTCTCAGACCTATTTTGAGTCCAACCGTATCTTTATTATACTTTCATATCCACAGGTTTTAAGTGCAATTCCCTCATTCAGGAACTTGGATAGCAAGCTCATGACATGTACAATTGTTGCTATGAGATACATCATATTTCCTAAAACTGCAGGTTTCAAATTTCATGATCTCGCAAACTTCTTGAACATGGACTTGGCAGTATGTCATATGATGAGTGCAACAACCATCACTGAGATTCATTGGAGCTCTTGGTTTCATGGTAGGTCGGCACAAATAGTTGGTCCAGCTATCGTTGATTAACTATTTGAGCTTGATGTCATCTTTCTAGCTTGTTCGTATAAATCTTTTCCTTGTTTGTCATCCAATTAGAACGCCTAAACGAACAACACTTTTTAGGGTATCAATCAGGCTTTACGAGTCAATTTTTGCAAGTCCAAACACCATTCACCAAAAAAATAGAAGAATCAAACATTCAAGATCCGGGATTCAGTTCAACAGGAGAAACTCATACTTGGCTAACAAATATATCAGAGTTTCAAGCTTATATCAAGCACAACCCAAGCTCGCAATTACTATTTAATTATATATTTGATATTATAAATATATATTGTATCTAAGTTATAAACTATATATTATTATATATAATTATTTACTTATACACATATAATATACATATTTATATAAGTAGTTCCTGGAGTTGGATTTTAGTCAGGTTGAGCATGGTGAAGTCCAGGCTTGGCCGATAACTTAATCAGGTCTAATATTTAAGCTCAAACTCTGCTTGGCTCAAAATATGCAACGCTTGCCTTCAAATTTTCAAGGCAAACCGGCTAAGCACGGGCCATCTCTACCCAAATGACAGCTAAAATTCTCTTAAAAGAGTAATATCTTTTCACAACGTGGACATGGAAGAAATTTTCCTTTCCATGCTATATCCATGCTTCATACCACTACCCTCGAATGATTTTCTCGTCTATAAAAAGCACCTTCTCTACTATTCTGCGTGCTATGCTATTACTACAGCAAGGTATATGAAAATATCTCCTAAATTTTTAGCATAAAAAAACTTTTGCCACAAATCCATGAAGTGAACTCGCTATGACTTTCACTACTTCTCTTCTGTCGACAAGCTTTTGACCAACAAACTCCATCATGTTTACTGCATTGTATAGTATATTATTGTTTCTTCATCTCGAAAGCTCAAATTGTCTTTCAAGATTCAACACTTGCATTTATGATGCTTAAATATGCCTTAGAAGATTGAAACTAGATTCTAAATTAGATTCCAGTGGTTTCTTTTGCCATCAGAATTTGGGAAGGAAGCTTAAACTGTAAAATTTTGTTGCCATATAATACGGTATAATGATCCTTCGTGTTTTAAGCATATAAATGAACAAAGAGATCATTCTTAATTCAAGTTGTTTTTTGAAATTATGTTTCCTTTGAAATTCAAAATTCTTGTATTAGATAGATCAAATTTGCATAAAGCATATTATGTAAGGGTAATATATTTGATTCATTTTATTTAGAATTTCTTCAAGGAAGCCGAGAGAGAAGATCACACCAAGCATAAGTTGCGCATGCATAACAGATGTATTTCAATTTTTGGATAAAAATCACAATTTCGATTCTTTTGGAATGAATCTGTACTACTCACCGAAGTACATCAAACACAGACACATACGGATCTAAAAATTCAATAAATATAAAATAACATTGTTTAAATATGTTTAAATTCAGACCACAGAACATGTTTTGCACACATCAAAATTGACATTGAAATACTCATGCTTCATGAAATACCCCACGATGATTTTAACCTACAAAGCTTATTTTATCATCACTTTTCATATTCACATTGTTGATGACAAGGTCTTCTCCCATTTTGTCAACGAGTGGTACTCCAAATTTCCAATAAATAACCCACAAAAATAAATTCTCATCAATCAAACAAAACGTTGTACTTATAAACTAAGCAAGAAGATAAAAAGTGAATAAACATAACAAATCTGAAACATATTAAATGCATAAATTATCCCTAGGTTATTCTTTTTAATTATGTCCTAAGTTCAAATCCCTTTGTTTCCTCCCCACTTCTTAAGTCACACATGCATAATCAATATCCATATCAGTAAAATAAAAAATGATGTAAATATGAATTTTATTTTTGGATAAATTTACAATTTCAATTTTATTAGAAAGAATCTATACTATTGGCAGAAAGTACATCAAACATAGCACAGATACATGCCACTCTAAAATTCAATAAACATAAAAGAACACTGTTTAAATTTGTTTAAATTTAAACCACAAAACATGTTTTGCACACATCAAAATTGACATTGAAACACCCATGATGATTTTAACCTTCAAAGCTTATTCTATCATCATTTTTCATATTGACATTGTTGATAACAAGGACTTCTCCATTTATATCAACCAATGATACTCCAAACTCCAGTAAATAACCCACAAAAAATAAATTCTCATCAATCAAACAAAACATTATTAAATACTTATAAAGTAAGCAAGAAGATAAAAAAGTACATAAATATAACAAATTTGAAACATATTAATGTTTAAATTATCCATAGGTTATTCTTTTGAACTATATCCTTTCAATTAGGTCTTAAGTTCAAATCTCCCTACCTCTTCCCCACTTAAGTTCTATCCTTCTCCTACTAGAAAAAAAATTTAAAACTAAAAGGCATAGCCTAGCTTAGTGTCGAGAGACACTATGGTGCTCTCCCGCAAAAGATAACATCCAATCCACAGTCGCTAGCACAATGAAAACCCAAATTAAACTTCTTATGCAGACACTACTATGTTGGACATAATTCACTAGGCAAGTGAGTATGGGATAGCAAGGATATAAGGAGAACATATTAATACACTAAATTATCATGCTCAAACCCAATGGATTAGTGGCTATTTGAACTCATGAATTGAAAAAGTAAGATTCATTAACAAAAAATTACTAGAAGAATGTTATCATTCTTTAGCAGGTTGAGCAAGAACCTCAGCATCATCTTCACCCACTCGCAACAGAATCGCCTAGAGCAACAGCATGGTCGCCATCGTCAGACCACGGGCATCGTGAGCGGTGGCATTATATTTACGGCTTCAGAAAGATGTTCTTTTGGGAGCCCGTGTGAGTAATATTCATAGTAAATGCTTAAAGTGTCCCTCCAACCAAAAACATAGCCTTAACTTTGATTCTAAAACTAAAAGTATGAGCTAATGATTTTTACAAAATCTGATAATGGACATGAGTATTACATCACGTATAATGCGCAACCTGTCTAGATATGTACTCGAGTCGTGGTCCTTAAGAAATACAAACGGTGAAAGTCATAGCTTGTACAAACTGAACATGAAAAAACAAAAGAAAAATAATAAGAGGCATCAGTAAGACTAGACAAATTAAGTCCCTAAATTTTATAATTTTGGTGTCTCTAAAATAAATGTGCCAAAAATTCGTTGATTAGAAGTAAATGCCTCTCAATGTTAGTTAAGTGTGAGTATTTAAGAAAGCAGGGACAACCCCTTCCAAACACACAATCTACTTGAAGTGTCAATCAGGAACGTTGTTAGCGAATATTGACTGAATAGTTTTTGCTCAATCTTGATCATTGCTCTACTAGAAACCCAATCAACGTGATAAGTGACAATTTTGCACAACTTTTTGATGAGTTGTTGTGTCATTTTTAGCCACTTTTAGGACATTAAAGGTGAAACAAAGTCACTTTTGGGTAAAATTGGTTAATAAGCGTATTAGAGCCTTTAAGTGGCAGTAAAATTGGATAATAAGCTTATTAGAGTTTTTAAGTGGCATTTTATTTATAATTTTGTAGGATTTGGATTTAGACTTCATTTTGGACAAGAAATAAGAATGTATTATGCTGATTGAAGTCCTAAAATTTGTAAGAATGATGAGTTTCAAAAGTGGTTTAAGTCACGAAAACAATAAAATGAAGAAACTTGTCGAAAGAGTAAGTTAGTTCGAATCCCTCCAAGAATCCATGCAAGGATCACTAGAGGGATTCGAGGCATTGAGCATGGAGAAGAGATAAAATGCAAGAAAAAAAAGAGGAAGAATTCGGCCGGCAATCTGGCCGGAACTCTAGAGGGATTACCGAGGGATTTTGGTCAGACATTACGGCTGCAACTTGTTCCTCTTGATTTCACCTACATAATTTCACTTCTTTTTAGGAACTTTTTGCAGCTCAATTGCAGCTGTCATTATGATAATTTAAGCCACATGTTTTGGTCAGACATTGCAGCTGCAACTTGTTCCGGTTGATTTCACCTACATAATTTCACTTCTTTTTAGGAACCTTTTGCAGCTCAATTGAAGCTGTAATTATGATAATTTAAGCCACATTTTTTCTCTCTTATTGGAGGAGAGAAACTTGTCAGAAGAGTTTGGAGAAAATCTTCATTGTAACAATTCATTTTGGAGTAATAGAAGATCTTTTGGGGGTTGTTCATCTTTTGGCTAAGTTTTTTTTAACTTTCTTTTTATTTTATTCAATACGAATTAGTCCAATGAATCTTGTGCCTGTTTTATTTGATATGTTGAACTAACTTCTAGATCTAAGGCATAGATAAAGCTAATGCTTCCTTGAATATGAGTTGAATGTGATTTACTCTTGTTGCTTCTTCTACTAACTTATCCATTTATTCATGTTTTAACTCTTCTGATTCCTTGATCACCAATTACAAGTCTTTAGTTGTTGCTAGCCAACGATAATTGGTAATAATAATGGAAAAGTGATAAATGGAACTTAAGGAATAGGCTCACAAGAGTAAAGATGCACTTAAGCGGATTTTTTTGAGCATTTCATGTAGCAAATGAGCCAGTTTTAGATCTTCACCATGAGAGTAGGGAGACTAAAATAGCCAATCCTTCATGGTTAAATTTGGAAATGAATCCCTAGTTAGACAAGAGTAGTAACAAGATGTGAGTTCATTCATTTGTAGTTTTGGACAATTACTAGATTCTACAACCTAAATTCTTAGTATTTGGTGCATTTTGCTGTTTGTTTTCTCTACAGGATACTTAGTTATGAATGGTGTATTATTAGATTTTTATTGCGTTTAAATTGATAATTTGTCTAAATAATAGAGTAAGCAAACGATCTAGTGCTTGATTAGAAGATCCTTGTGGGTGATAAGATGCAAATTGTGGTTTAAATGGGTGGTTTTGTGATGGAATAATTGTATGCTTTTGCACCTAAATTGGTCATTGAGCTGCCTAATTTAATTTTATTCTCATGTCGCAGGAAGAAAGGTAATTTGATCAGGAACAACAAAGAAAAGAAGCGAATTGAAGATTTCGACAGGAATGCCGTTGCCGGTCTTTGCACCGGTCTTAACACTGGTGTTGTTCTAGTAGAGTGAATGAATTAATGTATCCAAAGAAACACTAGCGCCGGTGTTATCGCTAGTCTTTATCAGACTTCTACGCACGCAATTTTTTCAACAACTTCAAGAAACCTATTCCAACTCGAATTCACTTGTAACTTCTAGTAGCTATAAATAGGAGATACCTAGGACTTTTTTTAGAGAGAAAAAATATTAGTTTAAATTAGGGCAATATATTTTCTCATATTCATACAATTTTTCTTGAAAATCAAGATCAAGCATGTGAGAATAGAACCAAGGAGCGCAACAGAGAAGTACGAACAAAGCACTGAGAAGTTTTCTTTTCCCCAACTATTTTTCTTTGTATTACTTCTTGGATTTGTGTTTTTAATTCTTCCATCATGTTGAACTAAACTTCTTCTAGGGCTAGGGTTTATGAAGAAGATTTGATTTATTCTTCCAATTAAATCCTCTTTCGCTATGATTTATCTATTTAGTTATTAATTACATGTTTTTGCCTGATCACCATGAACATGATTTTTGGGTTTGTATTGAATTGAGAAAGGAGATACAATCGTGCACTAGATAGATAAACATACTTAGTCTAATCACAAGAGTAGTTGGGATTTGTACAATGCACTTATATTACTTAGGTTCTTAAGGGGTTTAATTACATTTTTAAATTTTGAGAAAGACATAAGATTTAATTAAGCACACTTTTGATGCATCGGGAGATGATCTAGAATACAATTGTGTGATGTATTCATAGATTGGCAAGGAGATAATTGGGAAATTTATTCAAAGACTCTAGATTAAAACCTGAACCCTAATCTTCCACAACTACCATTTTCTCACTCACTTTAGCTTAGTTAGACTAATTATTGATTTCTTATCCAAAATCAGAACTTCTTTTGGCTAAAATTCATTTATGTTAGAATAATTAAAGTAGAAAATCAACTCGTCCCTAAAGGTTCGACCCTTGAAATACTCCAAGTGGTTTTATACTATGATCAATCATGTATACTTGTAGGAATTCATCGGTCAATGGGATCAACCCTTATACACCCTAAACTATAAATTCGACTTGTATACTTGCAGCATTGAGTGTATTTAGGAAATAAAACTTGTGCACATATTTGTGACCTGTAACAATGTAAACAGACTTCAGTATGGTTGTCTAGATTTTCTTATGAAATCATCCTAACCTGATCACCGTCATTGTTATCTGGTAAGCACTACATAATTGGGTGTGTTGTTTGCCTAGTTTTAATAAATAAAGTTTTATTAAAATTTTAACTACAGTTATTTGTTAAGTCACCCTAAATGTTATAAAAACATGTCCTAAAATACCAAAAAGTACACACCTCTTTCCCTTCTTCACTACCACCCTCACAAATCATTTCATTCCTACCACCAATGCCACCACCCTCATCTCCTCCTATCATTGCTGCTCCTACCTCTATTGCCACCCATTACCCCACTCCCCTGACTTTCATTGCCTCTTCCCTTAACCCCTTCCTTCTTTCCTCTTCCCCTCCTCCTTTCACCTCTCCTTCTTCTCCTCCTCTCTTTTCTCCTACCCCTCTCCCTTTTCCTCTTCCATAGATCTAGTCGTACGACCAAATTTGAGCAAGAAAGAGAGGAAGAGGATAGGGAAAAGACTAGGAGAGAGGAGGAGAAGAGAAGGGAAAAGGATGAGGAAAAGGAGAACGGAGGGATTGGTTGTATGACTATGGTGAGAGGAGTGAGAAAGGAAAGGAGAGGGGGACGGGTGAGGCTGGCTACTAGTGGTGCGTGGTGGGGGTGCTAGTGGTGGATGGCGAAGAGAGGAGGTGGCAATAATGAAGAGAAGAAGAGAAAGGGAAGGGTGGTTAGTAGGAGAGGTGCTGATGGTTACTAGTTAGCGTGGTGGTTGGGTTGAGCAACACATGGACGAAATCGAAATTTTACAACTATCTTTCAAATACTTCTAAATGCATAAGTTTTTGTAAAAATTCTACATTAAGTTAGAGTTAAATTTTATACAAATTTTTCAAACGAACACACCATCTGAATATATCCATTATTATCTAATATAACTTAATTTTTTTATAAAAATTTTCAAAAATTGCACCATCCAAACGAACTCATTATTATCTGATAAGCATATGTTTGGGAAGATTAGGAGGTGTAGCAGATATAGCCTCAATTTGACTAACTTGTATGATATACCAGGATGCGATAAAATTATCTACATGCAACGATTTTTTTAGAGAATCGAGAACTGAGAATCGGTTTCGAAATTGACATTCTCAAAACCAACTTGAGATACTGAACAACAAGGAAGTTTGCCCTTTTCATATAGTTCACCACAATTTACAGATTTTGTGAAAGCATTAAAACTACTAGTTTTCCATTGGCATCTACTGATGAATCAGTTTCTACATCACACTCATTTTGTGGAATAGAGTCCATTGGAATCTGGTGCTCATGAACTAAAAAAATTTGAATCATCATCATATTTCTCATTTTTAACTATATTAGGGGTCATGGGAGAACCAACTAAGGAAGGATGAGCAACAGGGTTATTGTCATTCAGACCTGCAAGATCTGAATATTTGCAAAGGACAATTGACACTGTAGTGCAAATAACTTCATTCAAACAATTGGTGTTAAAATTGTCTTCCATGGTATTGAGAGTTGAGAGCAAATTTGCACTTTCTTTCCAATCTTTTTAACCAATAGCATCCTCATTCTGAATTAGAGAAGCCCATTTATGTCTTCAATGTCAAACTTCCAACCACTGATGCTGCATTTAAACTTATTCTCTGACATTTCTTCTTTATGGCCATGGGGTATTTTCATTTGTGCTAGCATATCTTTTTCCTTTCTCTTTAATGCTTGAACTCAGTCACCAAGTGCAAAGAGACCATTTAATAGTGTTCTTGACAAATACACATTCGATCTCACTTCCTTGAAAAAAGATGTTTCAATAATTTCTTAGTCAAAAGACATTTCGAAGGGTCTTTTACTTAACAAACTCCTCAAACCCATTAAGATATAAACTTAGGTGTATGGAGATGGGAACCACCAACCATATAAGCTACAATCACGAGCACACGTGATCACTGACAAACAAACAATCCTTCTGTTTGGATCCAGGAGTTTTTCAAATACTATAAAAATTTTTGAAAAGTACTTTAAAAGGTACCCTAAAAAGTAGTCTAAAATTTTTTTAATGTTTAAAAAATATCCCAAAATATATTTTAAAAACTCTACTATTCTTAAATATTCCAAAATATTTTCTAAAAATATTCCAAAATATACTCTATGTCGCGCCCCACTTTTTGACGTGGTGTGAAAGTAGTGTGTGGAATATGTATGTGAACGTGTGTGAAAATGAAAATAAAAGGCCGTGGGACTTGAAAATGCGACGATTTGGCCAAACAAAGTTCAAAAGGGTTTTTGAATGGAAAATGGAGTCGCCACTTGGTATAGAGTTAGGGTGTACCAAGTCACCCAAAAATGGTTTTAGTATTTTGAACGAAAAAAGTAAATAAACCCTTTTAAAGAACTTTTAGGTCTACGTAACCAAAGAAAGGGATCGGGGGTCACATTTGATAAGGGAGAAGGCAAAGGCAAAACCTAAGGCACTCCCTTACCCTAGCCAAAGCTAGTTGCGTGACTTAGCCCCTCTTTTCCTAATTTTTTCTACCCAAAGTCTGTTTCGCATGTTGGATGTGACTAATGGATGCTAAAAAAAATGCAATCCTAAATCTAAAATGTCTCTTATGAAGCTTTTTGGTCCCAACCACATGAGTTGTGGTGGCCAATAAGGAAAGTCCTCATAGAGGTCGCGAATGATGCAAATGAAGACCCAAATATGAGTGCAAGTGTGAAAATGTAAGAAAACGTGCATGTGTGCCAATGCAAGACAAGTGCATGTGTGCAAATTGAGAAAATAAAGGTGTTTGTGTGCTAGTGGATGAAAATATGATAGTAGATACATATAAGTGCAATTGGGTGCAATTTGTGAGGTAGAAAATAAATGATAAAAGAAGAAAAATGTGCGAACATGGCATGTGAATTGAGAAAAATATAAGTTGTGAGAAAATGGGGATAAAAGAGTGAGGAAGTGGTATGATAAGAATGAAAATGCATGAACCTAGAGGCATGCATCAAGTCGGGTACGGGAATGACTCCTAATTTCACGACTTTAATTTTTCCTTTGATTAGAAGGAAAGACTAGCGTGCTAAGGCTATTGGGTAGCCACACTCGCTCGTTTCCCTTATCGAAAAGGGACCCTCAAGCAAATGTACCTTATAACTAGCATGAAGATGCAAAAGCCTAAAATGAAGGGGAAAGGGTTGGAGGGGCATGCCAATATGCTAGAAAACTACGAAAAATGCATGGAGTGGAGCATGCAAGTATGAACTAGCGAGGGAAAACCCTAAGGGTCTAGCGCTGGACTAGCCCATATCTATGAATTCCTACTAGCGTTGGACTAGTGGAAAACGGGACAATGAGCCACAACTAGCGTTGGACTAGTGTGGTGACGTGCATTCATCCATCACATCCATCTATGACTATAGAAAGCAAGTAGACATGCAAATCACATATAAACACATAGCACATAACACTTAGCATGTTCAACTAAATGCAAGAGCCTAATAAAGCAAATTAACACGTAGCAACAAAAGCAAGCAATCAACCTAATGAACCTATTACATTTGCTAACTAAAACAAAAGGGGAAGGGGAAAAATGGACAAGATGCTCGCCAGGCCCTATCTATTACAAGCCAAGAGGTGTACACATACCCCATGAAGAATAACTTAAATAAAAGCAAAAGTAAATGAAATAAATGAAAGGAATTAAGGAAAGGCAAGGAAAGCGAAGTAGACATGCAATTTTCACTTAGCACATTGGATCACATAGGGTCAAATAAGGTCAAAATAAGGGATAGAGTGTACCTTCCTTGAATCGATGCCCTAACGAAGTGAACTTACTAATTTACCCTCCAAAATAATAAAAAGGTCAAGGTACCACTTTAATCACCAAATAATCACATGAAACAAAAATTAAACACAAAAATGAAAGAATTGCCTTTAGATTTAGCCCGCGCTTAGCTATTCCAATAAAAATAAAGAAAAGGAAAAGAAAAAGACAAGAGTTAGTAAATATCCAAAAAATTCGGATGCATGTCCTATGGGGAAACCCTTTTTGTGCCAAGGGTAGGCCTAGAATGATGTAATCCTCTGAGGTAGGCACGATACCATACCTGATGGATCCGATCAACTTATCGACATTTGATTAGAAAGTAATTTGGAAATTTTGGACCAATTGAACAGCGGGAGCTCTCCAACAAAATGAGGACAACTCCGAATGAATGATTGGTTTTGATTGGCACAAGAATTGATTTAACTTTGACGAGTTTGAGGAAATTTGAAATTTCCTAATACAGATCAAAACCCTAATTTATCCAAATCAAATAAAAATGCAATGAGTGATCTTCTTAAAACAACTAGGCGTTTCAATCTGAAATTTGACATTAAAACCCTAATTAGTTGACTAGGTTGGGTGAAATTGATGACTTATTCAAAAATTGACCGAATCACCTTAAAAAAGGGTAAAATGGTCAAATGCATTGAATGAAATCTGATTATTTATTCAAAATTGAATGGATAACCCTAAGAATGAATTAAACTAATCAAATGATTTGAATGAAGTCAATTGATCAAACAGATCGAGTGAAATGATGATTTATTCAAAACCGACCAAATAGTAATAATTTAACAAAATATAGATAACTAATTAATAAAAATAACTAATGAAGAAAAGATTGAATACGATGAGCCGAATTAGGCACAAAAAAAAGACAAAATAAAATGCTAATTTTCCTTTCTTTTTCTTTCTTTTTTTTTTTCCTTTTTTTCAAATGAACCAATCAACAAATTAAGAAAACACGACTAAAATAGACAAATACTAAAAAATAAAACAAAATTGTTAATCTTAATAATAAAAAATCTTTTGATTGAGGGGCAAGTAACAACTACGAAGCCAGCTTCTGCAACCAAGAGTGAAGCCTGTTGTAGATTCACTTTCAAATTCAGATTTTGGACCCAAACACACAGCTTTGCTCGGGCAATATTCAACCAAAATCCTAATTTGAAACAAAGCAACAAGACACAAAACTTCAACATCCAAACAAGCAAGAAACATAGAAGGAACTGATGCAAAGTTCATGCAAAGTATGGTTGGCAACCTGAAACTCATTTTCCAGCAAAGTATTCGGCCATAGCTCAAGCATTTCAGACTTCAAAACATACAAACTCAAACCAAGCCTTCCACTTCCTTCCCTTCAACATCAGATTAAACTAGCAAAAGATGACTAAAAACCAGTTTTGTTTGCTATTGCTGGAAGTAGGGAAAAACAACAAGTAGGTGCGTAACCTTTGTCCTGCTGTTCACCACTTCTGGGTTTGAAGCTTTCGCTTGGATGCGATGACAGGACCAACTGCAGATTCGGATGAAGCAGCTATCTGGGTTCTCTCGGTCTCTCTCCTGGTTGCGGCTTCCTCTTCTGGCCGCTCCCTTCCAAACTCTCAAAGCTCTCCCTTTCACTCTCTCAGCCGTCAAAACCCTCAGCTTTCTGTTTCCTTTTACCGCCAACTTTATCTCTCTCTCTCTTAAAACCCCAGACTTCCTCTCTGTTTCTCTCCCGCCGTCCCTTTTCTTTTCTCCTAGCTTTCCCTGATGAAATTCCGTAGCTTTCTGCTCTTCCTACGCCGTTCACCAAAATATCCTCGTAGCCTTTTGTTTCTTTCCACCAGCCGTCAACTCCCAAAACCTCCTTCTCCAGAACCCTCGTAGCTTTTTTTTGTTTTCTTTCTCTACAGCCGTCCCTCTCATAAAACTCCCCCCGGCTGCGGCTTCTCTTTCCTTTTATATCCAGCTAGTAGCCCCAAAACCCTCCATTCAATGGCTAGAAATCATCTCCTCTCAAAACCTTTTTCTTGGCCATCCGATGGGCATGCATCCGTCCTTGCAAGCTGCGTTTCCGCAGCTTGCATGTTTTTTTTTTTTTCATAGTAATAATTTAACAAAATATAGATAACTAATTAATAAAAATAACTAATGAAGAAAAGATTGAATACAATGAGCCGAATTAGGCACAAAAAAAAAGACAAAATAAAATGCTAATTTTCCTTTCTTTTTCTTTCTTTTTTTTTTTCCTTTTTTTCAAATGAACCAATCAACAAATTAAGAAAACACGACTAAAATAGACAAATACTAAAAAATAAAACAAAATTGCTAATCTTAATAATAAAAAATCTTTTGATTGAGGATTTTCTTTTCCGATTAATAACACTAAAAAGAAATGAAACTTATCCCCTTTTTATGAAATTTTCTCCTTTTTGACAAATTTTAGGCTAAAGTCTTACAAAAGTAATAATAATAAAACAAAACAGTTAAAAGGACCAAACTAATGCAAAAACTAAAAACTAAAATAAAAACAAATGCTAAAAGTTTAAAAACTAAAATCGTGACATTTAAAATTTGGTGTCTACACTCTAAAAACTCTGTTTCAGTAAAATTTTTAAAAACACCCTCAAAAACAGCTAATCCAAACGGATTTCTCGAGAACATTTGGGTGGTCAACCTAAACCATAGTTTGGGTGGTCAACCAAAACCATAGTTTGGATTTCTCGAGAAATGTTGTTAGATTTCAACTGCCACACCGACACAAAAATAGTGTGTGGCTCCATTTCTATTTTTTATCTATGGAAATCGAAATTACCAACTAACATGCAAAAAAATAAAATTTGCAAACAAAGCATTATCATCTGATAAGCATTTGTATAATTACTATCTAATAAGCATTCAGCAAGTAGAAAGAATAAATGCATCGGTTTATAATATTTATGAAATCAAGGATTCAAAACTGATACTATTAACCATCCCATCTTCAACACCATCCACAATGCCTATACAAGTTAATATACAACTAGAATCATCTATGATTTGTTAAATTTACTATCTCCATTGTTTAGATTTCTGTACATATTTCTTTTATTGGTGTGCTAGAAAAAAAAATTCAATAACTATTTTACACTACAACTTGTAAATTTTTTTCTTCTTTTTTTGTTGTTTCTTTAAGATAGATTTTACACATTGTTCATTAATGTGCTATTAGTATTTACAATGTTAAGAGGGAGTTTTGTCAGATAATATATCTAGGAGAATAAAATGCATATATTTGTGATAAATATCATAGATTTAACCAAGTTGAATAATCAAGAATCATTTAACTAATGTTTTACACAATCTAGAATTATAGGTGGAAGGTTAGCAAACAAAGATGTGGAAAATTAAGAAAAAACGTATTTTCTATTTGATGCCTTAAGGACACCCAATAAGAGAAGTCATCAGTGTTTATTTTATACATTTTTAGTGTATTTTATACCTCAATTTTTTGTGTGTTTTAGTCAATTTAGGTGTTATATAACAAAGTTTCTAGAGATATTTACATTTTGTGGTTTAAATGAGAAAATTGTATTTCTATGAATTTGAGTGGTTAAAATTTCATATTTTTGTAGGTTTTTTATGGACTTCAAACATATGCTCAAATTTTACTCCAAAATACACCTGTTTGCTACAAGTTTACAGGCCAAAATTATAGTTTAGGGCATATAAGGGTTGATCCCATGAGGAGCTTCTTATCAAGTATTAGGTAGGGGTGCTGTCGAGTCGAGTCGAGCTCGAGTAGTGCACTACTCGAGCTCGACTCAAGGCAAAATAACTAAGCTCGAGCTCGTCAAGCTTTTAAAATTCGAGCTCGACATCAATTTATGGAACTCGAGCTCGAGTTTAATTAAATGTAATTAATTCAAATCAAGCTCAATCGAGCTTATTCGAGCTCAATCAAGCCTAATCAAGCTCAAGTAATAAAAATTAATATTTTATATATAATTTTAAATAAAGGATATTATTGACATTTCACAATGATAAAAATAAATATATATATTATAAAAAGCTCAATAGAGCTCGTCGAGCTCTCGAGTATTATATTTCCAAGATCGAGCTCGACTCGATAGCTCTAACGAGCAGCTCGAGCTCGAGATCGAGTTTGTTCAACCGAGCTCGAGCTCGAGCTGCTGACCAAGTAGCTCGCGAGCTCGAGCCGAGCTACTTGGTTTAGCTCCAACCCTAGTATTAGGTCCCTTGCTTACTCTATTATTTAAACTAATTATCAATTTAAATGCAATAAAAAGCTAATAATTCACTAATGAATAACTTAAATAAGTAACTTGTGAAGAAAATAAATGGAGAAAATACACCAAATACTGAGAATTTAGGCTGTTGAATCCACCATTGGTCCAAAAATACAAGTGAATGAATTCACTTCTTGTTACTACTCTTGTCTAATTAGGGATTCATTTTCAAATTTAACCAAAACTCACTATTATGAAATATTAGCTATTACTAATTTTAGACTTCCCTACTCTTGTGGTGAAAATCTAAAACTAGTTTATTTACTACATGAAATGCCTATGAAAATCCACTTAAGTGCAGTTCTACTCTCATGAGGTGACTCCTTAAGTTCCATTTATTATTGAATAACAACAACTAATGGTTTGTAATTGATGGCTTGTTATCAATTATGTAATGGCTTGTTAACAATTATCATTGAATAACAACTAATGACTTGTAATTGGTGATTGAGTAATCACAAGAGTTAAAACATGTATAAATGAACAAACTAGTACAAGATGCAGCAAGAGTAAATCATATTAAATTCAAGAAACCATTAGTTTCATCTATTCCCTAGATCTAGAACTTAGTTCAATATATTAAATAAAGCAAGTAAGTACAAAGATTCATTGCAATCACTCATATTGAACAAAATAAAGAGGAGGTTAAGAAAAGCCTAGACATTAAATGCACAAGCTCCCAAAGATCGTCCATTACTCCTTCAAAATGAGTTGTTACAATGAATTTTTTCTCCAAGTTCTTCTTACAAGTTTCTCTCCTCTAATGAGAGAAAAATATGCACTCTTAGTGCTAAAAACTAGAATCTTTTCTTATTTCATAAAAAAATGTATATATAGATGAAACAAAGTCAAGAAATAAGGTTTAAAATATCATCATTACATTTGCAATTAAGCTGAAAACGTCCCTAAAAAGAAGTGAAATAATGGAGTTAAAATCAAGTGAAACAAGTTGTAGCTGCCAAATCTGATTGGAATCCCTCCAGCAATCTGGCCAAAATTTTGGCCGAATTCTTGGAGGGATTGCCTCCCTATTTCACATGCACTTTATTACTTCAAATCAACACTTTCTAACTTGAATGCCTCCTCTAATCCTTGCATAGAGTCTGGGAGGGATTCGAACTAAGTTTCTTCTCTGACAAATTTCTTCATTTTCTTGCTTTTGTGACTCGAACCACCCTTGAGACTTGCCATCCTTGCAAGCTTTCAGATTTCAATCAACATAATGCAAGTTTATTTTTTGCCCAAAATTAAGTCCACTTCCAACCCCTATAGAAACATAAACATAATGCAAATAAAAGGGACAAAAACCTCTTTAAAACCCTAATAAATTCATTAACCAAACTCTAGTACAAATATGACTTTGTTTCAATCTTTAACTTCCCAAAAGTGACTAAAAATGACAAAATATCTCTTTTTTTTAAGATAAATTTATTAATCAAGCTGCAAAGAGGAAACAGGGAAACAAAAAGCAAACAGCTACCTAACCAGCTAACTAAGCTCTACTTCTACGAAGGCTCGGAAGCCCCAACCGATCAAGAGTAATATCAAAAAAATTGTACAAAATAGTCACTTATTAGTTTTTAATGGTTTTATTGTCAAATGAAGTAAAGTGAGAAGATATTTGTATGATTTTTGATGATTTGACGTGATTTAAAGTGAACATGAAGTGTAAAACGATCAAAAGTGCAAAACGCAATCAAGTGAAAAAGAGCAAGATTGGTAGCCCTCATACATTGCATTATTTTGGGTATAACTTGAGCTACACATATTGGATTGAGATGATTCTTGAACCATGTTAAATTTAAGACATAGAACTATATTTCTTATGTAGACATCAAAGTCCAATTTACATATTTTAAGGGTCAAAATGCTGAACTACGAAGGTGCATTTCTGTGGGTGCATTTCTGTGGGTACAATCTGGAAATGTCTTTTGACCAGTCAAGTTTATTTCTATTATTTTTTAAGCTACAAAACTCCATATGACATAATTCATGATGTATTTAACTCAAAGGACTACAACTTTCATGTTTTATGCAAGAGCTAATTTAGCTTCTTTTATTGAGAAATTTGCAGCTCAAATTAATTCATAAACAAAGCAATTTCCAGAATCATCAGAAAATGCAAACCTATAGAGGAGGACAAAATGCGGACCAAAACGTGATGTAGCTCGCGTTTTCCACACGTTGTTTTCATATTTCGGCTTTGCAAGTTGCATGGCAATTGGAGCTTGTTCTGACCCCCTTTTTCTGATCAAATTTCGGCGCGAACTATCCATGAAATCATAGGGACTTCAAGAATCAATTTTTGGCAATTCCAAGAAGCAATTTGCATCAACTTTAACATCTGCTTAGAGCTTGATTCTTCTATAAATAGACCATTCAAGACACATTTTTTGCTTAACTTTAGGGCATAGGAAAACACTACATAAAATGTAGTCTTTCATTAGAACTTCTTAGTTCATTAGCTTAGTGCACGATTAGTTTAGTTTCATCCATTCTTGTAATAGCTACACATAGATGAAGATTGAAAATTGAAGGTGGAGAGATTCATGTTCACATGTGACAAGGGGTTTAATCTCTTCAACTATTTACTTCTTGTATTTGATTCTTGCAATTATAATATAAGTTTGGCACTTATTTTCATTTTCTTTTAGTTTTGTTAGTTTTTATACCTAGGAAATAAATGAACTATTTATGTTTAATATGTGAGGTTTTCATGGTTATTTGAACTTATTTTTTAAACAAGTTATTTGGCACTTTTGTTATTACAGTCATAATTAATTGATCATTAATTTATTATCCAAAGGTACTACTTCATCAATGAAAATTGTGATTTAAACCTAGTTCATGAAGGCATTAAACCTAGGGAGTATTCTCACGGAAGTAGGAAAACACCATTCTGGGTTTAACCAAATAATTTCATATATTCTAATGAGCTTATACCTAGTTTCTTTGTCACGAAATGTAGGCAAGAGATAGTTATAGGTATTTTTGCTACACTGGTGAAAATGCGTATTACTTACATCAGGAAATTAGCCATGACTTAACTAAGATAATCAACTTCAATTAAGCAGTAATTTTCACTTGCAAGAGTAGGTAGGAATCCCATAACCCTTGGCACATTGTCATTGTCATTTTTACTACTTTTATTGCATTTTAGTAGAGTAGAATTGCTTGCTTTATTTGTGATCGTTTAAATAATAAAGGAGTTTGAATGTCACTTGTCATTGACAATATTTCCTATGGGAACAACACTCGAATATTTCTTTTACTCGTGTACAATCTATGTACTTGCAATAGTGGAAGTTTGAGCTATATTTAAAACTTGGAAGCAATTAAGGTTCAAATTCCCCAAGCATCAAGCAATGCAAAAGAAAGATAGGTCCACTATTAAAGCTTTAAAATTACCATTCGTCAATCAATCACAACACTTTTGCAAAAGAAATTTGTCCTTGCTAAAAAAAATAGTATGTACTAGGTGTGGTAATGATCTGAGTTCCAAGCCCATGTGAACTTAACATAAGTTGCAAGAGTCTGATCAATCAAACAACATTTATTATAAATTATGATTCTATTCTTTCCTTATTATGTGTTTCTAAGCAAGTAAATCTAAGTTGCAAACATCAACTAAGGAGTAAAAATAACAATAAAAAATTCTTAGCGTTTTAGAACTCCTATCTAATCTTGCAAGTGAAATTATCTATTAATTGAGTGTTATTACCTTGGCTAGTTATGATACGATTTCCTAATGCAGGTGAAATGTACTCTTATAGTAAATCATATATACTCTTGTGGTTTTGAAATTAGTTACAATTTCATGTCTTCTATGAAATTATAAGAAATAAAACAACAAAACCATAAAGGTTTATCTCTACTCTCATGAATGTACGCCTTAGGATTTGTACTTTTTTGAACTAATATTAAATTTCAATTTTAATTGCAATAGTAACACCTTGAAATTGTCACAATTAATGGCTAGTTAATCTTGATTAGATAAGCAAAAGTGTTAAAAAACTTGTTCAAGAAATAAGCTCAAATAACCATGAAAACCTCACATAACAATCATAAATAGTTCGTCCATCTCTTAGGAAAAACTACTAGCAAAACATAAAGTAAAGAGAAACAAAAACCAAACTTGTATTAGAACAAAACCTAAGATTCAATACAAAAAATCAAGTGATAGGAGAAAAGTCACACTTATCACATGAGTTTCAAACTCTTCATATTCATCCTTAATCTCCACCTTCATTTAGCTAGATACAAAAGATTGGATAACTACATAAAACTACCCTAAGCTAATGAACTAGAAATTCTAGAGGACTGCATTTTATGTAGTTTCCTAGCCTTCCAAAATTTTTTCAAACTAAAAGAACAAGCCCCTATTATTAGAAAAAATTCCAAACTCCTTGTATCTTCTCCAACATGAACATTACTTTCAAAAGGTCAAAAGTTGTGGCTCCATGGAATCTTTAAGTTTGAAATGACCAAAAGTGTCTTTGAGTTTGCTTGAACATATTCATCTAGCCACTAAGATGTCCCATCAAATTTACAACCAAAACCAAGCAAGGATGGGCCAAGACTATGGCTTGCAAAAATATCCAAAACCCAACAACCCGCCCAACCCACCTACTAATTTGAGAGGTTGGGTTGGATCTATTGGATGTTGGGTTAGTTGGGTATTGGGTGAAAAAAACCCCAAATGAATTCTGTGTGATTTGAATTTTTAGTTGGGTACTCTAACCCAACTTTTATCCATATATCAAAAGAAAAAACAAACTCAAAAACATTGTATGCGGCAGCATTGATTTGGTCATGATGCCAAATCGCAACCAAATCAATACTACTACTGTACTAGTACTCTTGCACATTGACTTCAAATAGTATCTTCCCTTTTTATTTTTGCTGAATGTCAAAAAAAATAGTATGATGACCATAGGAGCATAAGGTAAAATGAGAAACATAACACATAATCAGAAAAAAAAAGAAACCCATAATTGACTTGTTCCATTTGGCGTAGTTTTTTCTTTTCTTCTTCTTTTTTTTTTGATACAACATTTGGACCAGATAGTTCACTATATGATTTATTTGGTTAAAGTGTGATTTATTTGTTTCACGAGTTTCCTTTTTTCTAGATACTTACTGTGGAAGCACGAGATTGGATTCCCGAGAAAGTTGAGATTGGCAAGTTCTGGATCGAAACTCCTACACAAAACAAGAACAAAGACAGAACTAGCTCTCCAATTTGACTCCAATGCCTAAGTTAGCAAAGGTAGGAGCTCAGTAATAAATAAACGAGATGGAATAATTGTGTTATCTGTTACCTTAAGGGATCTTTAAAAGGGGGTATTTTTAGTGAAGTCATAAGTGGATTATTGGACTTCGGGCTGCTTTAATGAGGTAGGGTGCGGAAGTAGGATGGTTGTAAACCTAGTTACGCAACCACATAGGCTTACAAAAGTCTGTCAAGGAGCAGAAGGTAATGTAAATCACTTCAGGTTGACCACATGCTCTGCTCGTAAGACCTTCCAAGTTGTACGAACGCAATTTTGCTTAGTAGGTAGTCCTCGAAAAAGAGAGAATCCCTAGGAGGAGATCTCGGGTGCCTCATCTGCCCCTCCCAACTCGAGAAGTCCCCGAGATGTGTATGTCTATAATGGCAGATAGATGATTGATGGGACATCCCACAGACCAAAAAAGATGTGATAATTAATGCTGAGCACAAATCATGATCTTATCATGAATTTCAAGGCAGCGGGTAAGTTAAATAAACCGACCCTTTTGCTTCCCCCCTCTATAAATAAGGAACTTAGTCTCATTCTCTATTCCTTTCCTTTTAAGCATACTTGGTTGATTTTTTATTCCCTCAATGATATGATTCTCACATGATTTTCTAGTCAATTTCAGCAACATTTCTCGAAACTAAGCATGGATTTTCCTATCCTTTAAAGTAAATCCAAGTAAGTAATCCAATATGGTATGCAGAATACAATGCCACCCACAGATTTTCGAAGAAGAAACAAGCATTGTAAGGGGGGATTTGAGTGATCGAGCCAAGTCGAGCCATGCTCAAGGAGTCTCCGAAGAACGAGGGGGGTCACAAGAGGAGATTTCAGGGTCCCGACCGAGACCATCATCTATGAGTTTGCTGAACCTCCTGCCATACCCAATCTTCTCAAAATCTAACTGAATTTGACTTTGGGTAGCTTTTGGACTTCAAAAGTTATGTGTCACGCCCCATTTTTAAATGAAAAAATAACGAGTTTATAAAAATGAATTTTTGATTGAAAAAATGAGTTTTGATTTATTTTGTTTAAAAAAATGAATTTTTGATTTTTAGAAAATAAATAAAGAAAATGGGCCTAGAATGGGACTAGAAAGTGCGACGATTTTGGCCCAAATTAAAAGTTTAAAAAGGGTTTTTAAAGGAAAAATAGGAGTTGTCACTTGGTATTGAGTTAAGGTGTACCAAATCACCTAAAATGAATTTTTAAAGAAAAAGTAGAAAAAACCATTTTTAAACAACTCCAAATCTACGAAAATCAAGAAAAAAGAGCTCGGGAGTCACGGTTGAAGAAAGGGAATGCAAGGATAAAATCCAAAGCACCCTTTCAACCTAACCAAGGCTAGTTGCGCGATTTTAGTCAAAAATTTTTCTATTTTAACCTAAAAATTTATTACATTTGGATGTCACTATATGAATGCAAACTTACACCTAATGTATATCGAAAGGGTCAATATGTCTCTTCGAGGCTTGGTTGGTGCAAATCGCATTAATTGCGACGTCCAAACGTGATTCTTTGAAAAGGTCATGAATATGCAACAATGAGACTTGAAAAAATGAAAAAAATTTATAATATACAAATATACGTGGCCTAAGGGAATGCATCATAATGGGTGCGGGGAACTAACACTCGTGACTTTCATTTTTCCCTTTAATAGAAGGAATACGAGCGTGCTAAGACTAGAAAGCCATACTTGTCCATATCTCATATTCGAGAGGTATTCTCCTATCTAGTCAAGCAAATGATCTAACCTAGTTCTAATTTTCTTAAATGAAATGCAAGTCTAATATCATGTTTTTACACACAGGGGTAAGAGATGTACATATAGGGGAAATATGGGATAAGGGATATACATATAAGGGAATATGGGATGAGGGATATACGTATAAGGAGGAAATGTCATGCAAAATGATAAAAACCTAAAAAGTGAAAAATATGCATGAAAATGTAGCGATTGTGTCACACAAAGATGGTCTAACACGTGAACGGTCCCTAAGGGTCTAACATTGGATTAGCTCACGTCTATAAGTTCTCACTAGCATTGAACTAGCGAGAAATCGGCACAAAGGGCCACAACTAGCATTGGACTAGTGTAGAATCGGAAAAAATGTGCCACAACTAGCGTTGGACTAGTGTGGTGACTTCATGCATTTATTACAATCAAATAAATCATATAAAACATAATAAAACAAATAAACACATAAATCACATAAAACACATAGCACATAAGCATGGTATCTAGATGCAAGGCCCTAAGAAAGCGAGTAACACGTAACACACAAGCGTGCAAAACACATAAAACAAATAAAGTAAATAAAACCCTAACTATTACATTTGGGGGCCCTAACTATAATCTAAAGGGGGGAAGGAATAAAACAAAATAAAATATCTAACTATTACATCTTGACATTTAAATGCCTCTCAAATGACCAAAATTAAATTAAGATAAATATACAAAATTAAAATAAGTAAAGTGAATAAAGAAATAACTGAAATAATAAAAAACATTCAAACAAGCATGCAATTTCGCACGTAAAATCACATAGTAGCACATAGGATCAAGTAAAATCAAAATAAAGGAGTAGAGTGTACCTCCCTTGAATTAAAACATGAAATCATCCCACCCCAAAACAAAGAAAAGGGTCAAGGTATCACTTTAATTAACAAATTATTATAAAAGATGAGAATAAACATGAAATTGAATCAATCAAAGCATTCAAATAAAAGTAAACAACCCATATTCAACAAATTAAAACAAATAAGGACCCAATTGAAAGAATTAAAGAAGTTTAAGGGATCAAATTATTATTATTACAAATGTTAGGGTCTAAATAACAATAAAAATGAAATTAAGGGCTTAAGATGATACCTATCAAAACCAAATGATAAAATTCACAAAAATAAATCAAAACCCCTCTCACTAAACCCCAAACAAAATATTACCCAAGTCTAAACTATTTTTACAAAATTCAAACAAAGAAAAATTAAGTAATAATATTTAACTCCAACTATCCTAAATTCCAGCATTAATCTACCCAATGAACCACTAAAACATGGAAAAAAGAAATGAAGTCAAAAAAGGGTAAAATTGGTTCAATTTGAAAAGTTTTCGAGCCATAACATAAATAGATAAAAAATTAAAGGGTTAAAGTGTAATTTTCATGCTTCGCTGAAGCTTTCTTCCTCATTGCTGGTTTTTGGGTTCTGCAGTTTCATGGATTTACAGTACTCGTTCTTTGTTAAACACAACTTGGGTCTCAACCCCACATCAAGCTTTTGATTTTGGAGCAACGAAGCACAACAAATCAACACCCCAACAAGTAACAAAATGCAGTCACAGGAATGCAATCTTCTTAGCAGCTTATTGAACACAAATATTCGAGCAAACTCAAACGGAATCCATGAACTTATTTTACAAACTCAAGGTAATTTGCCCACAGAAAGAGGAAAATGAAAGAAAGAAACAACACTATTGAACCAGCATAAAAAAACAGCAAGTGATCAAATTGAAAGCGAAACAGCAACTTTTCTTCATACGCTTGGAGAACTGGAAACTAATATGATGAAACAATCACAAACCAAATGATAGACTTTAATGCTAACAAATGCAAATGAGTATGGAGCTTGTGAGTTGCTGTGTAACAACTTTATAAGCTGCGAACTTCATGAGTTGCGAACCGTGCAGCATTTTGACAAAAAAATGGTTCCAGCTAACATGGAACTCTCTGTTTCATGCAACAAGAGAGAAAACCTTGAGGCACGAGGGACAGACTTAAGACATTACAAGCAGAATGCAAGCAAGGAGAACAAGAAGGATAGAAATGTGGACATGCAAGTAACCAACAAAGAAATGGAAAAACACATCAGGGCATGACTCACATTCATCAAAGAGAATCTCAATATCCGACCAGTTATTCAAAGAAAAACATGCAACGGAGGGAACCCATGAAATGGAAGAAACAAATAAGAGAAAACAGTGCATAAGAACTAGCGAATGAATTGCTGTCTATTTTCACAAGAAACCCACAGATTCGAAAGACAGATTTAAGCAAAACTTCCTTCTTCTAGAAAAAACTTTAACTGGACGCTTTCTAGACTTAAACAACCACAACCATGACAGTTAACAGGGGAAAGACAGGGATAAGCTTAACCATTGAGAGGAAACGCAAAATTTTCTGATACATCATAGGTTTAGGCTTGGTTTTCAAAGTTTTAAACAAAATGCAACTTATTTCACCATGACCAGGCCAATCAACTAGCTCCCAGTCTCTTGTCAATAGCCAAACTCAACCACAACGCAAGGGAGTCAAGTGATGAAATAATCGAGCAGCAAGAAAACATCACTCAGAATCCAACAGTGGCATGATGAAAGAAAAAACTAAGGATTTACGCCTGCTGGTATTCTAATTAAGAGAGAAAAGAGTTTACTGTTGCGTCACAATTTGATCTGGACGTGCAAGATCCTCCAGCAGTCGAACAAACTAAAGGAAAAACCTCTTTTGAGCAGACCCAGAAAAGACCGGAACTTTCGAGCTTCTGAGTTTGAGCCTCGATTTGGATACCTTCCTGGTAGTATTTCAGAAAAATCCCTGAACAAAAATTCTTCCCCTCATGTTGTAGATATCCCAGATTGCTCAAACCGCCCAAAAAGAGATCGATTTGATTGGAAAAATTGTAGCCCAATATAGCAGACAATCAGCCTGATCCAAAAAAAGGTTTCTGCAAAATTTTCTTTCTTCCTCCCGTTCTCTCTTTCTTCGTTTTCTTTTGCCGTTTTCCTGTTCTAATCTTCCCCCAGATCTCCTCTCTTGCTCCCTTTTCAGTTTTTCCTTCTTTTTTTTCAAAACTCTCTCTTTCTCTCTCGGTTTCTTTTCCCCTCCTAGTTCTTTCCTCTCCTCCCTCGCTTGTCTCTTTCCCTTGCTTGCCTTCCGAAGCTCTCACCCAGCTCCTCTCTCTCAATCCCTCTTTTCCTTGCTCCAGCCGAAAACCCTTTTCTCCTCTTTTCCTCGGTTCCCTCTTTTTCCTTTGCTTGGTTCCCGAAGCTTCCCTCTCTCGGCTCTTTCTTTTTCCTTCTTTCTTTTTCTCTCAAACCTCAGCCCATAGCTTCCTCTCTTTTTTCCAGTCTTTTTTTCTGGTTTCCCTTGCTGCCTTTTCTTCAAACCCGTAGCCTCTTCTTTTTTGCTTGCCTTTCCTTTTCTTCCTTTTTTTTCGTAGCTAGTTTTTTCTTTTTTTCCAGCCGCCCCTTGCCCCCTTTTCTTATTTTTCTCTCAAATTTCCTTAGGCCTCCATGTCTCCTAACACCTCACCTTCTAGGTGTTATGTTGTCAAAGAAATAAAGAGACACTTGTCCCTATTGCATGTGCCCCACTTGGCCCTATTGCATGTGTGTCATCTATTATTTTTGTTTTGTATTTTTCTTTCTTTTCAAAAACCAATTTATGATAAATAAATACTAATTTCTAATTACCTTATAAAATGTCATTTTATTTAGCAAAAATTGAGTTTGAAAAAGATAAAAATGGATTTATTAAGAATTTTCTTTTTCTCAAAATTTAGTGTAAAAAATGTTTTAAAAAGAAAAGAAAATGATGAATCTAAATGCATGTACCAAAATAAAAACAAACACCAATTACTATTTTGCCACCTTAAATCAATTAAAATAAAATAATAAAAAATGAAAACAAAAATAAATAATAATAATAATAATAAATAAAAATAAAAATAAAAATAAAAATAAAAGAATAAAGCTAAAATTGTATTAAATAAACAAATAAAACAAAAATTGTATTAAATAAATGAAATTTTGGTGTCTACATTATGTTTCACGACAAAATGTCCAAAATATATTGGACCACTATCTTGGCCTCCTAGTTTGTAAGCAATGGTCCTCTAGAGAGGCGTGGAGCTTGCTGACCTCCCAATGACTATGTAGTGATCTATCATGAACATGTGAAGATCGGGTTGAGACTTCTCTTGATGAGGTTCTTCCGTGCGAATCTCTTTTACTGGAGGGTCCAAATCACCTAGTTGGTACTGAATGCCGTCCGCATCCTTATAAGTTTTGAGATGATGTGTAAGCACCTTGAGATAGAAGTCTTGATCGATTTATTTTGGAGGTTCTACACCATCATGTGCAAAATTCAGGACAATTGATGGTTTTACTTCGGCACCCATCCTCTTATGAGACCCTTGGTAGTGCTTCGACCTCAATAAAGCACAAGAAGTATGGATTTTTCTATATTTCTACTCGGTTCTTTTCTAAAGGATTTTGGAGGCTAGGTGAGGAGGGTATTTCCAACTCGGATAACGCTGGGGGTCCCGTCCTGAAGTACTTCGGTTCCGACCGCCTCGGCCGATCATCATCGGGAATTGACTTCGGCCCAATTACCGCCTCGGCCAAGGCTTTCCCTCATAAAGCCGAAGTGAAGTATAATGACCTGACAACCGGAGTTATGGAACATGACCTTTGACACCTCTGACACCTCTGATAAAGCTGCTCTGACATACGCCGCCTGACACACGACTGTTCCGGTGCACCTTTCCGCAGAGCCCATCAAATCACCTTGATGCGCTGACCCTGCCAGATCTCTAGGGACCAGTGCAAGCAGTCCCTCTTTCCTGTCCATCCTCTATAAATACTCAAAACTTCTACAGAGAAGGGGGATGACCAATTTCCTGGTAAAAATCATATACTGATCCTCTCTATATTAAATTATTTTCCCAATCCCGAACTAACTTAAGCTTCGGAGTTCTACCGGGGGATTCAGCCCCTTTCGTAACCTAAGCAGGTGATCCAAACCGCTGTGACCTCTTCAACTGGAGCACTACCAGTTCACGGTTCACTCTAGCCGGTCCGAATTCACCACTTCAATTGGCGCCGTCTGTGGGAACGCGAAAACATCAGAGAATGAAGCCTACGCGTTCTAGGAGCAGGAAAGCTCTCACTATTGGGGTTGAGCAAAGTAATGCGGCTCAGCAAGAAGATATTTCTGAAGGGCAGGAGTCCCCAAGGACCCAGCCCGCAAACGAAGAAGCCATAACCCGTATGGCCGAGTTTATGACCGAGAACCCTAACATTTTCGAGGAGTTAGGGAGGTATCTTAAGAGACAAGGCAAGCAAAAGGCCGAGTCCTCTAAAAGGAAGTCGGATGGATCTCCTGAAGGTTCGTCCGAAGAAGAGTCCGACGGGAGACGCTTGAGCCGAAGTGCTTCGAAGAAAGCATTCTCCAAGGCCACTTCTAAGGTAACCTCCCCGACCAGGTCTTTGTCAAGAGGGCTCTTGGGCCGACGACCTGAGGAACCTCGACCCATGGAGAGAATTGGGGTGGATTACCAGAGGGCTCCACCCTTCACGGATGACATCAACGAGAAGAGGCTTCCTCCCAATTTCAAGCTTCCCTCGATACCATCTTACGACGGCCGAGGTGATCCTGAAGACCACATTCATGCTTTCATTTCAGCCTTACGCCTATATTGCATTCCTGACCCCGTCATATGCCGAGCTTTCCCAATATTCCTCCAGGGGACAGCCCGAAAATGGTTCTGGAGTTTAGAACTTAGGAGCATTTCAACCCTGGGGGAATTAGTGGAGAAATTTCTTCACCGGTTCGTCTCCTCCCGGCCTACGACCAGAACCTCGGCTTATCTGTTGAATATGCAACAGAACTCGGGAGAATCACTTCGGTCGTACGTCCAGAGGTTCCACGAAGAAAGCGTACAGATACCTAACCCTAATGAGCAGGTCACCATTGCTGCTTTCACCCATGGGCTCGTTGCCGGGGTATTCAATACGGAGATCCACAAGAAGTATCCCCACTCACTCCACGAATTGTGGTTGAAGGTCGAGAAGGGCATCCAGGCCGAGGACCTCAACCGCATGAAGAAGGAGGTCCAAGCTGCTCGTCCGAAGGTAGACCCCAGAAAGGGGAAAGATCTTGGTCGAAGTGAAGTGGGGTCAGGGAGTGCCTTCCAAAGTCTTGACCGAGACCGCCGTAGCATTTTCGACAGGATTTCCAAGGAGAAGCCACCCATCCCTGAGTCCGAGTTAACCCCTTGAACACCACCCGATCCCGGGTGTTGTCCGTAATGGAGCAGAACAACCTCGGAAAGGCCCCTCCCAAGATGTTCGGCAGCAGGGATAAGAGGAACTCGAACCTCTACAGTCTGTATCACCGGGATATCGGGCACGAAATCGAGAACTGCAACGACCTCAAAAGGGAGATCGAGAACCTCATCAGACAGGGACACCTGAAGCAGTTCATCCGCCGAGGTGGAGGTCAACCTCGTAATGAGCCTCGACGTGACAACCAGGGTGATCAATGCCAAGACGAAAGGCGGACGTCGATAAACAGTTGTAGGCCCCCGGAGGATCCTAGGGAGTCGAAAAGGCCTCCCCGAGACGGATTTTCGGGTCACGAATTAGGATATGGATCCAACATAGCCGGGGTCATCAATACAATCGCCGGAGGTCCAACGGGAGGGGATAGTCAGAACTCCCGGAAGAGTACCTACAGGCAAGCCAACCCGAATCAGACCGAATCAAGCTCTCGCCTATCCGAGGTGATCTCCTATGGACCCGGCGATCCTGTCCCAGCAGCCTCCAGCAGTCACGAGGCTTTGGTGATTGAAGTGCTCACCAACAATTATATCGTGAAGAAAGTCTGCATTGACCCGGGAAGTTCGGTGGACGTCATGTACCTCCGCACGTTTGAAAACCTCAAACTGGCCAGGGAAAGCATGACCCCGGTAAGAACCCCCCTGGTAGGGTTCGGGGGGCACGTTGTGCATCCCGAAGAGGTGATAACGTTGACAGTGACTGTGGGGCATCATCCCCGGTGTCGAACCATCCCAGTCAACTTCGTGGTGGTTAAAGCTGACTCCCCGTACAACCTAATCGTGGACCGACCTACGCTCAACGCTCTGCCAGCGGTATACTCTACATACCACTTGAGTTTCAAGTTTCCAACCCTCGCAGGGGTCGCCGAAGTAAGCAGCGATATCTGCGCTGCCCGAAAATGCTACCTCGCCACTTTGCAAGCGGCCTCTCCAATGACCTCTGATAGAAGGTCCGAGAAGAGGTCAGACATCCTGTCGATAGATTGCCTCGACCCTCAGCAAGCTGAGAAGTTCCCGAGGCTGGAGACGGGGGACGAGATGGAAGAAGTCTCCTTGAGTCCCACAAAACCAGATCAGATCGTCCGCATCGGTATCCGTCTGCCTGGCCCAATTAAGAAAGGGATGGTGGATCTCCTCAGAGAATACCGTGACGTCTTCGCCTGGGCCGCAGATGAGGTCCATGGAGTCCCGCATCACCTCATGATACATGAGCTGAATGTCGATCCCCAAGCCCGCCCGGTCAAACAGAAAAGAAGGCACCTCGGCCCTAAGCGCAGCCGAGCTGTGGGAGAAGAAGTGGACAAGCTCCTACCCGCAAAGATAATCCGGGAGGTCCAGTATCCGACCTGGTTATCCAACCCGGTCATGGTCAAGAAGGACGCGGGGGCTTGGAGGATGTGCGTCGACTTCACCGATCTCAATAAGACCTGCCCCAAAGACTACTACCCATTGCCCAAGGTCGACACCTTGGTGGACTCGGCGATGGGTTATGAGGTCCTCTGTTTCCTTGATGTCTTCAAGGGGTATCACCAGATCGGAATGAGTCCAGAGGACCAGGAGAAGACAGCTTTCTACACTGACCGAGGCACATACTGCTACACCACCATGCCCTTCGGGCTGAAGAATGCCGGGGCCATGTATCAACGCCTGGTCAACCAGGCTTTCAAGTCCCAGATCGGGCGAAATATCGAAGCCTACGTGGATGACGTCCTCCTTAAGAGTCAAACGACCTCCACTTTCCTTTCTGACCTGAGGGAAGTCCTTGAGATCCTCCGGAAAATCCGGATGATGCTAAACCCCAAAAAATGTATCTTTGGGGTCACCTCGGGAAAATTTTTGAGCTACCTCGTCTCCCGACGAGGTATAGAGGCAAATCCTGATAAGGTGAGAGCGATCTAGGAGATGTCTCCACCTCGGTGTATTCGCGACGTGCAGAGGCTTACGAGGCGGTTGGCAGCCCTGAACCGATTTCTGTCACAGTCAGCCTCCAAGGCATTACCCTTCTTCAAGATTCTCAAGAAGGCCGACAGCTTCTCCTGGACTGCGAAATGTCAACAGGCCATTGAGCAACTAAAAGGATACCTTCATCACCTCCCAACACTCACTTCGCCTCTGCCAGGGGACAAGCTGTTCTTGTACCTGTCTGCTGCTGCCGAGACAGTAAGCGCAGTGCTGATAAGGGAGGAGGGGATACAGATGCCAGTCTATTATGTCAGTCGAGTCCTCCGGGGTCCGGAAACCTGGTATACCCAGGCGAAGAAACTCGTGCTGGCTTTGATCCACGCAGCTCGCAGGCTCAAACCCTACTTTTTAGCTCACCACATCTGTCTGAGGACCGACCAACCCCTCAGACAAGTCTTATCCCGGCTAGAGGCTTCCGGGCGCCTCACTAAATGGGCCATCGAATTGAGGGAGTACGACTTGTCTTATGAATCTCGTACAGCAATCAAGGCTCAGGCTCTCGCGAACTTCTTAGCCGAGCTCACTTTTGATGAGGCAAATGAGAATATCTCGGCTAAAACCCCGACCACGGCCGAACCTCAACGGTGGATCCTGCATGTGGATGGCTCGTCTAACAGCGAGGGTAGTGGAGCAGGTTTGCTCCTCGAAAACCTCCAGGGAGAGGTGTGCTCATATGCCTTAAGGTTTGACTTCGCTGCTTCCAATAACGAAGCCGAATACGAGGCAGTCATTATCGTACTCCAGCTAGCCCGCAAGCTCGGCGTCGGGCACATCTTGGTTTACAGTGACTCCCAACTCGTTGTGTGCCAGATATTGGGTGAATATGAGGCCAGAGAGGAGGTCATGCATCGCTACCTCTCCAAGGTCCACCAGTTGATCGCACACTTCGAGTCTTTTGAAATTCAAAAGATACCACGATCTCAGAACAAACGAGCTGACGCCCTCTCTCGACTCGCCTCCACCTCATTCTCTGACTTGAACAGGTCGGTACTTGTGGAAGTCTTAGCCGAACCGGGGTACATAGAAGAAGTAGTGTGCCCCGTTTACCCCGGTGACACTTGGATGGGCCCCTTGATCCGATTTCTCAGTCGGGGGGAGCTCCCTGATGACCGAGCTGAATCAAGAAAGCTTCAGCGCAAAGTAGCTAGGTATGCCCTTCGACAAAATCTGTTGTACAAAAGGTCCTACCTCGCCCCGTGACTACGGTGTATCACACCCGAAGAAGGCCAAAGAGTTCTCCAGGATATACACGACGGACTCTGTGGTGCTCACGTCGGCTATAGGATGCTCGTTAAAAAAGTTTTGTTTCTAGGGTATTTCTGGCCCACCATGAGGGTAAATGCCCAAATCCTGGTCCTTAGCTGTCCTGCTTGCCAACATCACGTCCCTGAGCACCACCAGCCGACCAACCTCATGATCCCCATCACCTCGCCATGACCGTTTGAACAATGGGGGACTGATATAATCGGCCAATTCCCCAGAGCCCCTGGTAATTATGCCTATGTGGTAGTGGCGGTGGATTACTTCACCAAATGGGTAGAAGCCGAGCCCCTGAAAAGCATCACTGGGGCCGCCGTTCAAAAATTTTTCTGAAAGAATGTGGTTTGCCGCTTCAGCCTGCCTCGGGTGGTGATCTCGGATAACGGCAAGCAGTTCGCTGATAATCCCTTCAAGGCGTTGTGTGAAAACCTTGGAATCAAACAACATTTCACCTCGGTTGGACACCCCCAGGCCAATGGGCAGGCCGAAAATTTCAACCGCACTCTCCTCCATGGCCTCAAAACTAGGCTACATTGAGCCGGATCGTCCTGGATGGAGGAGCTTCCAAGTGTGTTGTGGTCTTACAGGACCACCCCGAGGTCGGCAACCCAAGAGACGCCGTTCTCTTTAACCAATGGGTCCGAAGCGGTCGTTCCGGCAGAGTTCATCACGCCGAGCCCAAGAATTGCCGCGTATGCTGTCGAAGTTAATGAAGAAGAGCGGCGGGTTGACCTCGACCTCGCCGAAGAGAAGCGTGACATGGTGGCAGTCAAAGTCGCTATTTACAAAAATATCCTAACTAGTTATTACAATGCCCGAGTAAAACACCTACGGTTCAGTCCGGGAGACCTAGTGCTCCGGAAGAATTCTGTCAGCCGAGCTGAATCTCAGGGAAAACTCAGTCCCAAGTGGGAGGGACCCTACCGTGTTGTTGAGTCTAGCCAAAATGGATATTGTAAATTAGCTTATCGGGATGGTTCTCGGGTGCTCCGAACTTGGCACGCTGAGAACCTCAGATTGTATCACCCCTAAAGGGTATGTACTCTATTATTTATTCAACTCATCTGTTATTTCTTCCTTAGAATTATTTCATGCTATTCTAAGTAAAAAAATAAGGGGACAGAACGTGTATATTAGCCGAGATTGAATAAAAGAGAAGTGAAAATTGAAAGTCATTGTATTAATGATAAAAACAAGTTACATAGTACCGAGGTCGGGTATGAACCCGTCACCTCGGCGACTTAATAAAAATAAGCCTACCACCTACGCACCCCCTGCCCCGGCTTCCTGGTTGTCCCCGGTTGCCTCAGCCTCGCTGCCTCCGCCATCAGTGCCGTCATCATCTCCGCCATCACTGCCGTCGTCGTCGCCATGGAGTTCGGCCCCGTCCAGATCAAATTCAGACAACCATTTGTTGAACTCTTCCTTCACCTCGGCCAGATCTCTTCCAGTCCGAATGCCTTCGGCCATGCGGTCGAACAGTTCCTTGGCATCCTCGTTAAAATTATCCTTGTCGTGAAGGGACTCCAACTGTTCCGGAGTGAGGAAGGGAGCCGCATCATGAACTGCCGAGATGTATCCGAACATGAAACTCGGCAAGGTGAGCTCGCCAAGATCCTTGAGAAAACCCTCCGATTTCCGGAAGGCCTCCAGCGCTGTGGTCCCCGCTTCTTCAATGCCCGCCTTAGTTGACTCTTCCTCCTGAGCCCTTCTATCTTTTTCTTCGGCAAGGGCAGTCATCAAGGAGTTCTTGGTAGCCTCGGCCTGTTCTCGCGTTGCCTCGGCCTTATCACGTTCCTGCTCGGTCGCTTTCAGCTTCTCCTCCAGCTCGGCAACCTTCTTCTCCAGCTCAGACGAAGGCTGATAGTTTTCGACCAGCCTAGTATAGCGTTGAATCAGTTCGGCGAGGAAAGCTGTGGTGGAAGCCCAGGAGACGGAGGCACTTTGCATCAGTTCGCCTGGAGTGAGCTTCCTGGCATAGGTGTTATCCCTGGGCAGAACTAAATGGATCAGAAGCTCCTGAGCGACCAAGGGATTCTGGCAGCGGTCGTTCACGTTGAGCTCCCACTCCGGACACCATTGAGCGCCGGAGTGCCTTTTATCCTCTCCGGCCTCTTGTGAGGGCACGTTGTGAAGATTGAAAATGGAGGACCCTGTCACTGAAACTACGGGAAACGCTGTTGTCCCTCTGCCCCGGGGTGGAGAAGCTATGGTTACCCCTCTGATGGGCACCCCAACTGGAATGGCCGAAGTGCGGCCCACCCAGGCTGGAATTGTCGAAGTGCGGGAGCCCTCCCCAGTGATTATCACGGGAGACCTCCGGCTCGTCGTGGCCGTAGTGGTTTGAGCCGGGGTCTTCTTCTTCTTCGGTCGAGTGGACGTTTCGGCCGGGTCCTTGCGCTTGAATGGCCTCTTGTTTACCCCGAAAGCCCCCGCGGTGATCAGGTCGGAAACTTTCGTCACTACGAAGTATAAAGGGAAAGTTAGTTAGAATCAAGGAAAAATAAACAAAGTAAGGAGTAAGGAAGTACAATGTTTTTGAAGCCTATTAGAATAGAATGGTGGACGATCCGGGCTGATGAGAGCTCGGCTGATACCGCCGTCAACAAGAACTGCCTCGGAAAAATCCCAACAGTTGATCCAGAGGCCCGACTCCGTCAGCTTTCTGAAGTTGCCCTCCTCCAATTTACCCGGAGAGGTCTCTTTGACCGGGGTAGGGAGCCTCCACCAGAACCCTCTGGGGAAGTCATCAGCCGGGACAAAAATGAAGTTCCTCTTCCACTTCTTGATTGAAGAGGGTGCATCTACCACTAATTTCGGGACATTGTTCCCGAAGTAGTACCATCCCTTTTCAGTCCTACTATTCTTGAGTGAGTAGCAGCGACGGAAGAGGTTGACTGTGGGAGTTATCTCCTGATGTCGGCACAACATTTGGAAGCCGACCAGGACCCGGATCGCATTAGGGGTGAGCTGAGTGATTCTCACTCCCCAATATCTCAGACAGTCCTGGAGAAATCTCGTGGTCGGCATCTTAGCCCGGCCTCCAACTGGTCGAGGTATATGGCCACTCTACCTCGGGGAGGGAGCTCGGCTGACTGGTCCGGCCGAGGGGGATAGATGCTGTAGTCCCTCCTCTAGGGATACTGGCGGACCACCTCGGCAATTACGGCTCGATTCATTACGCTGCCGAACATAGGGACCATGTCGTAGTCAATGGCCGCCAAGTTCGGAGGGGTGGCTGGTTCTTGCACTCCCACATCCCTAGGAACTTCGTCGCCGAGGTCATCGTTGTAGAGGACCTCCGCTTCGACCTCGGTTTCCTCATTTTTTTCCTGGGGTATCCCGACCTGATGAGACGCTTCGGCCCCCCCTTCCCCGGCCTCACTAACAGTTCTCTCTTCGGAAGGTTCAGGCCTCTCTGCTTCGGTGAAGTCGGGCCTCACCGTTTCTTTGTGAGTGCGGGCTGTCCTAGCCATTACTAGAGAAAAGAAGAGAGACTTACTTGAAGATGTTGTTTATGAGGTTGCCGAGGTGAAAAGACAAAGAAACGAAGCTTTGGGGTGATTTTGAATTTCTGGTAAAGAGTGAAATGGTAAAAAGGGACCCCTATTTATAGGCTAACAAGGGGAAGGTGAAAAGGCGGAACCTTTGGGGTTCTCGAGGGCACAACCTCTCTCCTCATTAATGAGGACACTGTTCATCTGACCGTTGATTTCACGTCCATCCATGGATTCATCATTAAAGCTAACAGCCGTCCTTTCACTCCTCATCCAGCCCCATCCGTGCGGTCATGACGTGTCCCGACGTTCCGTGTCCTACACACTTGTCAGCCTCGGGAAATAGCTACCTCGGAATGCCATGACCTCGCCCTTCCCAAGGTTTGGGGGTTTAGTGAGGAGGGTATTTCCAGCTCGGATAGCGCTGGGGGTCCCGTCCTGAAGTACTTCGGTTCCGACCGCCTCGGCCTATCATCATCGGAAATTGACTTCGGCCTAATTACCGCCTCGGCCAAGGCTTTCCCTCATAAAGCTGAAGTGAAGTATAATGACCTGACAACCGGAGTTGTTGAACATGACCTCTGACACCTCTGATAAAGCTGCTCTGACATGCGCCGCCTGACACACGACTGTTCCGGCGCACCTTTCCGCAGAGCCCATCAAATCACCTTGATGCGCTGACCCTGCCAGATCTCTAGGGACCAGTGCAAGCAGTCCCTCTTTCCTATCCATCCTCTATAAATACTCAAGGCTTCTATTGAGAAGGGGGATGACCAATTTCCTGGTAAAAATCATATACTGATCCTCTCTATATTAAATTATTTTTCCAATCCCGAACTAACTTAAGCTTCGGAGTTCTACCGGGGGATTCAGCCCCTTTCGTAATCTCAGCAGGTGATCCAGACTGCTGTGACCTCTTCAACTGGAGCACTACCAGTTCACGGTTCACTCTAGCCGGTCCGAATTCACCACTTCACTAGCCAATGTTGATTCCTATCCCGAACCGAGAAATGTGAAGGAGGAATTTTTTAGGAAACTAAATGATTCAAATTTGGTGATTTTTAGCTATTTCTTTCCCAAGATTGTGCTGGCAAACGACGGGATCAGTTAGTCGTATATCAAACCAGGCAGCAAGCCTCATCATTGCAAGAGGCTTGAAAAGAATCATAAATTTTGTTCCTTTAGTCCTTTTTCAAATACTAAGTTCACTAACTGATAAGCCATTTCGATTTTGCATTGAAGAATATAGCCGACATGATCACCTCGGATGAAACCAAGATAGTGAAAAGGAAGAGAAAGACGATGTGAGGCACCTCCAATAAACCCCTCACAAAGATAGCCCGAAGTGAGATCTCGACTCAACTGACTACAATCTCATGGTCCCAGCCATTTATTATTCCCTAGAATACTGTGGTAATGGTGGTATCCAAGTCTGCAGCCACGATCCCCGAGAAACCTTCAAACCCATGAAGGAAAAAGGGTTGATGGTGATGCAAGGGGCCCCTTTGCTTTGGTCTAGGAATCCAATTCCTCCAGTGGCCACACGAGCGAAAAATACCATCCATTCTCCTAAGCACTTTTGCCCCAACTAGGAGATAAATATCAATGATCACGCTTCCTTTTCTCAGGTAGTTCGCGACCTATGTCTCGACCCAACTCTACTGAGAGATCGAACATACGCCAAGTAGAGAAGCCCAACCGAGCTCCTCGAAAACTATTTCCTTACCAATGCGGGGGTAAGTCAATAATTTGTCGATCTTCACATTCTATCAAATACCAATTTCTAACTCATTATTGTTTGATGCAGAACGGTGCTTTTATTGCCGAGATAATTTCTCGATACAGCTCGCTATTGGATGAACAGCTCAAACTATTGGAAAAGGTATGAACGGTCAAGGCCAAGACTCAAAAGGCCAAGGACTTTGAGCCCATTAACAAGAATTTGACGGTTCAGCTTCAATCCCTGAAGACTGCTCTTGAAGAAACTTAAACTCGAGAAGTAAATCGAGACCCATAAAGTCAAGCTTCATTTAGCCACTTGGGAGGCTGTAAGCACATCCATTAAATTCGAGCAATTTCTTGAATATTTGGTGGATATAAACAATCCGGTGTTCTCCTTTGTATGGACTTCGACTATAGACGAAATTCAATGACTTCACCCTTAGCTCAACACCGAACTCCTTGAAGTCAGCCAACACTATAATCCCAATGATAAGGAGTTGGCTAATCGAATTCTCCAAGAGATGCGTTCAGGACATCATCCTTCCTTCACCATCTGATAGTACAATGAGGGTGCTAATATTGGGCTATCCAAGGAAGAAAGAAAGGAAGAAGCCAAACAAGAGCCGGAGAAGGATGCCAGCGAGGGCCATGTCGAAACTGATCCATCTGTAAAAGAAGCTGAGTCTACCCATCCAAAATGACTTTAGAATTCAGATTTTTTTATTGTCTAAACTTGCAACTTTTATCAATGAAAATATTATTCAAGATTGATAAATCGACTCATATTTTTTATTTATCCCATTTTGTTGAAATGCTCTGTATATTCTAATTCTCTCTTGCCCACATCTTTTTAGCATTATCTCAAAAGGATAAACTAAAAAGAAGTAAATAGTTTAGGAATAGGATTAATCTATTGAATACATTGTTAATACAAGGAAATTTTTTTTTGGATTGTAGGCGAGTAGCATATATCGCTAAATCATAAATTGAACTTTCTGAGATTTGTTGTATGCCATGCCCACAAGACTAATTAATGTGTCATCCCTATAAGCGAATTTATAATAACTAGACGGACTTTTCGAGACAATCTTGTGTAGTCCTTCCTATTTGGAATCAAGCTTCCCCGAAAGATAAGCTCGGCTAACAAAATTTTTGCAAAACATCAAGTCTCCTACATCAAGAAATCTCTCTCTGACTCAACTATTATAATACCGAGCTACGGTGTTATTGTAGCCTGAGATTCAGATGTATGACAACTCCCATTTTGCTTCAAGAAGATCCAAGTTGACTCGCCTTTACTGGTCATTGACTTCGGCTATATAATTGAGTAAGCATGCACTTGGAATGACAACCTCCGCAAGGTCTATTGCTTCAATTCCATAGGTCAATGAAAATGGCATCTCCTAGGTTGCTGTATCAGGGGTAGTTCAATAAGCCCATAGAACACTCGGTAGTTCAATAACCCAAGATGTTTAAGTCCGAGTTAGACGAGTCTTAAGGTCTTGTAAAATTGTTTGATTCGATTAAGGTTCTGAACTTGACCATTCATTTGAGAATGTCTCACCGAGGTAAAGTGTTGGCGGATATTCAACACCTAACACCATGCTCAGAATAGGTTTTAGGTGAATTGTCAATCATTGTCTGAGATGACTATTTGGGGTATTCCAAAGTGACTAATGATTTGCATCCAAAAAAAAATTTTCACAGGTCGGCTAGTAATGGTACTTTGAGGTTCAGTTTCTATCCACTTTGTAAAATAGTCTATTGCCACTAGAAGAAATTAGTGCCTACAACTACGTGAGGGTCTAAGGATATCAGTCTCTCCATTTATTCAAAGGGCTATGGAAAGGTGATGAGGATCATCTCAAAAATCGATAAATGATGTTTCAACATATGCCGTTGATAGGACTTGCAAGCACAAACGAGACTTTAAGAGTTGCAAGTCATTGTGAACCAAAAATATCCCAAGAGCAGTGCTTTCTAAGCTAAAGTTTGAGGACCACAATGTCCGCCACACAAGCCCTCATGATTCTCCCTCAAGACGTGACCCCCTTCTTTGGAAGTAACACATCTCATGATTCTCTCTCGCCATCTCCTGCTATATCTATGAGGCTATCTATCGATCCTCGAGTAGAATTCTTCCAACAAAATACGTTGAAATGGAATCCAGCCACGTGGGAGCCCCCTCGACAGGACAAACTGGTTGATAACTGTGATTGGGATGCTTCAGGATTTTCATAAAACAGACCTCGTGAAAGACGTAAAAACGAATAACACTAGTTTAGACAACGCATCTGCCCTTTTATTTTGAAATCTCGAGATACAGTAGATATCGAAAGACTGGAATATTCTAATCATGTCATGAATACGGATAACATATTTAGATAGATTGCTATCCCTAGTTTCATATTCTCCCGAAACCTGTCGAACCATTAACTGAGAATCACTATATTCTCGTAAATTTTGGATACCAATGTTTTGGGCTATATTCAGTTTAGTGATAAGAGTTTCATATTTGGCCTCATTATTAGAGGTAGGAAAATCAAAATGGAGCACATAGGTGCATCCATCCCCAGCAAGACTAATAAGCAATAAACCGGCTTCACTGCCTTCTTATCAGAGGATCCATTACATACACAATCCAAGGAGAAATAGAAGAAGGAACTATCTGAGTCATCACATACGGGTGTCAACTCAGCAATGAAGACCACTAACTCCTGGCCTTAATAGCCATTCTTAGCTTATAAGTGATATCAAATTCAATGAACTCGATAGCCCATTTGGTCAATCTTCTCAAAGCCTCAAATTTTGTCAAGATTTGATGAATAGGGCTAATCAATCATGACGCAAATGAGATGGGATTGGTAGTAAGGCTACCTCCGAACTGTATGCACTAGACAAAAGATAAGTTTCTCCACCATGGGGTATTGCTGCTCAGGGCCCTGGAGAGTCTGGCTAACGTAATAGATTGATTATTGAAATTTTACCTTACTTTTGACTCCCTCGTGTACGGGGTTTGCTAAAAAAAAATGTTTGCAGGTGACATTTAAGATCATCGAAAACTTGTTGACACTTTTGTGTCCATTGAAAATTTCCATCTTTATTCAGGTGTTTAAAAAAATAAAATCCATGAACTGCTAATCTAAAAAAAAAAACTGATTAAGAGTTTCCATTCATCTTGTGAGACACCAAACATCTCAAACCGTTTTCGGTGACTCCATATCTTAGATAGTCTGAACTTTATTGAAATTAGGTTCAATGCCCTTTTTTGATACTCTAAATCCAAGAAATTTTTTCAAGGATACTCCAAAGATGCACTTTTTCGGACTATGTCTCATTAGACTGCTCTTCAACACGTCAAAAAACTTCTCGAAGATCTCCTACCAACTCATTGAGGTTGCGGTTTTTTACTAAGAGATCATCAATATAAGTTTCCATACTCCGACCAATCTAGTGCGAAATATTTTATTTACTAACTTCTGGTATGTGGCCTTGACATTTTTGAACCCAAAAAGCATGATCGTGTAACAAAAGATTCTTCGATTAGTAATAAAGGCTATTTTTTCTTGATTATCTTCGTCCATCCTAATTTGATGATATTTTTTGAAAATATCTAAGAAGTAAAAGACTTTATAATTCATCGTGAAACCCACTACGGCATCTATACAAAGTAAAGGATAATAATCCTTTGGACAAAATTGGTTGAAATTCGTAAAGTCTACAAATATTCTCCAGTCCCCGATATATTTCTTGACCAATAGAAATTGAAAAGTTAGGTCAAGTACTGGACTTCTTTGACTATTTTAAAACATAAAAGTTTATCGATCTCGAAGGAAATAGTAGCTAACATCTCTAGTTTAAAATTCCTTTTCTTTTGTTTAACAGGTCGTGCCATAAAGTCCACATTCAATTTATGGATCGTCAAATCTCTTGGTATTCTCGGCATATTCTCGGTGGACCAAGCAAAGATGTCTTTATACTCCCAAAAGATGCTAATGAATTTAGTCTTAATAAACTCAAAAAGATTGGATTTGATGTTTGTCCAATAAATCATCGAACATCAAAATTTCTTGGATTTCATCTCCTATCATTAACCGAGTAGACTTTCCGATCTCTTGAAATTTTAGAGTCTCTAGGGTTAATACTAATAGTTTCCTGAGGTATAGAGATCGTAGTTCTTTCAAGACTGGCATCTCATAAGGGGTTAGATAGCATTTCCTTGCGACTCTCAAATCATTACGAATCTTAGCAACTCCATGGCTGGTAAGAAACTTCAAATTGAGGTGACAAGTTGAACAAATTGCCCTTAACACATTAAGAGTTGGGTGCCAATGAGCATATTATAAGATGAAATAGCTTTAACAATGACAAGATTAATAGATAAAGTCTGATATCGAAAGATCTCTCTTATAGTCATTGTGATGGTAATCACTCCCTTATAATAGAGTACTTACCCCCCGAGCCCTATAAGAGGAGTCCGGATAGATGCAATCTTATCATCTCTTAATTTCATATCCTCAAAAGCCTATAGTACATGATGTCCACAAAACTCCCGAGATCGATGTACACCTTCTTAATAATGAAGTTATTTAACATTACCTCTGTGACAACGGCCTCATGGTTTTGTGAAGCCACAGGGACAGGATCTTCTAGGTCATAAGATATCAGGTCAGTAAATTGAAAACTTGTCTCCATAAAATCTAGAGTGGCCTACCAGTAGGTTTGTTTCCAAGAGTGCTGACTGTCTCTACTAGTTGATCCCCCACTAATGGTACTTATCATCCCGGTGACATGTCTACCGAGGTTAGGAGACTGGTCCGGAGGAGACCTATCTTCTCGCCGATCGTTAAAATGTCAATCATATGGACGGCATTCCCATCGATCGTCATGTGACTATCGTATTGCTCTTCCCGACGATCTACTTGCCGATCATCTCGGGAATCAAACTCCCGTCTTTTATCCATAATCTGCCTTAAGTATCCATACTTGAGCAAGTTCTCTATCTCCTTCTTGAGATTATTGTAATTCTTGATCTCATGTCTAATGTCCCTGTGGTAAGCATAATAAAGGTTTGGATTCCTCTTTTTCCTTTTTTTCGACATGTTTGGAGGATAACGGCCTAAATTTTGCTGTTCCATCACAACTAAAATGTGGGCTCTAGTGGTATCAAGGGAAGTAAGATCTTGGTTAGAGATGGGAGGTTTTCCTTTCGAAATTCTATCAAAAACACTCCATCCTTTGCAACTAGATCTTGTCGAGTTATTCGTTGAATTCTTGCCTTGCGTATGTTGTCCCCTCCTTTCTCTAGCAGAAGGAGGTGCCTAGGTTTCCCTTTTCATCTTGTAAGAGCTTTTGCCTTGAATGAACTTGTTGATCCATAACCAAAGCTCGTTCAAGGTGTCACAATAGTCTCTTTGCAATTTCATATTAAATGTTCCTGACTCAAATCCATAAATGAAGACAATTATCGTAACTTGATCCATAAGATGTGGAATTTGGAGGCTCTCTTCACTGAAGCAAACTAAGTAAGACCAAAGGGACTCATCCGATTGTTGTTTGATGTTCAAGAGATACACCGAGATTTTGGTGATGGGCCTAGACGAAATGAAGCAATGGACAAACTAATCCACCAAATGTTCAAGTAATGATATGCTCTTCGCCTCTAGTTTTCAGAACCATTTTCAAGCATTACCTTGTAGAAAGGAAGGGAACACCTCACAAATAACCGCGTCATAAATTCCGTAAAGTCTGAATGCCGATAGGAACGCATGAGAATGATCCTCGGGGTCTCCTTTCCCGTCGTAAAAAGGACCGTTGGGTAACTTAAAATTAACTGAAAAGACTTCCTCATTAATGTCTGGGGTGAAAGGAGAGGCCCTTATACAGTCTCCATAAAGGGCCGAACCATTCCGAGAGTTTTCCTCATTATCCTTGCTCCGGAACGGATTCTTGAATAGCACCCTCAAAATCGAGGCCACTTAGAATGAACTTTACCTTTGAGTTTTAAAGGATTTTCCTTCTCCTTCTTCATTTTGGGATGATGGACATTTGAATCATCCTCAGAAGAGTAGGATGAGGGAGTTTCTTCGAGTTTTCTTCTAGAAAATTCGGCTCTCTTCTTCCCTTCCATGTAGCTAATAATCTCTTCAAAAAGTTTCGGGTTCGACACCACAAATTTCGCCACCCACTCAATAGCCTCACCCTAGGGCTGCAAGGAGTTCTTAAGAATTTCTTGGTTCCGTAAATCAACATCTCGACATTCAGATGATCAAGGGTTCTAATTTTCATGATCGGAGCAAATCTTTAACATCAAAAAGTAGAGCACCTAGATTTCGCTTTCGGTTCTCACAGACATCACCAATTGTGCAAGCATGAGATCAAATTCCCAAGAAGGTCGAGATCAGCAAGTCCTAGATCGAAACTCCTACACAAAACAAGAACAAAAATGCGGCCGGTCTTCCAATTTGACTCCGATGCCTAAGTTAGCAAAGGTAGGAGTTCGGTAATAAATAGATGAGATGGAATGATTATGTTATCTATTACCTTAAGGGATTCTTGAAAGAGGATATTTATAGTGAAGTCATAGTAGGTTATTGGACTTCAAGCCATTTTAGTAAGGTAGGGTACTGCGGTAGGTCGACTATCGGCCTAGTTATGCAACTACATAGGCCTGTAAAAGTCTGTCAAGGATCAAAAGGTCATGTCAATCACTTCATGTCGACCACAGGCATTGCTCGTGACACCTTCTGAGCTGTATGAACACAATTTTACTTAGTAGGTAGTCCTCAAAATAGAGCAAGTCCCGAAGAGGAGATCTTGCGTGCCTCACTTGCAATTCTAGATATTTTTTCTAAGTTAGTTCAGATTCTTTTTCGGTACATGCTTTGTCATGCCGTGGACATAGTAATATCTCCAACATGTGATAAAAGTGATAATTATATAAGAAAATTTACATAATCCCATAATTGACTTGCTGCATTTGGAGTAGTTCTTTTTTATTTTTAATTTTGAAACAACATTTGGACCAAATATTTATCTATATGATTTATTTTCTTTTTTATGATTTCCAATTTTTTTATGAGTTCCAATTTTTCTAGATGCTTTCGATTCTAAATATTTTTTATATGGTAGTTTAGATTCTTCTTTAGTACATACTTTGTCAAACTGTATGTCTCTACCACATGATAAAACTGATATATGTAAGAAAATTTCATAAACCTTCTCCAAGATTTTAAATAATTTTATATTCTCAAAATCTTGATAGGTAAAATTGATCTAATTTCATGGAGTTATCGACTTGAAACCCATGAAAACAAAAGAGAGAGTATGATTCTCTAGTGACTACTACTAATTAATTATTTGTCACCACTTACCAAACATAAGAAATAATCCATCATAATTCAGCCATTGCCTGAAAAGCCAATATCATTAACAACATTTTTTTTATAGTAGTTGGAGTTTTCATAACACAACATTTAGCATATTTTTCAAAAATGATTGCCCATTGTGCATCATGAAAGAAAAAAGATCTATTTAAATGACTCAATTTGCTTGAATTCTACAATTCTTCAATTTAATTCGGTGATTCCTTTGATTGCATTTTACATTATTTGATTTGCTGTTAAAAAAGGATTTTCTACACTTAATTTGTCCATCCAAAAAATTTAAAAAGTTAGTATGTGTGAAAGAATGTTAGTGTGTGTTTTACTTTGTCTGTGTGTGAGAAAATGATTGGTTTCGTTTGAATTAGCTGTTTTTGGAGGTGTTTTTAAAAAAATCTACTGTTCATTTTTTCGAAAACAGAAATGTTGTTTGGATTACTGTCATTCACAAACAGACTGTTTTTGAAAAATAAACGTATTTGGATTCACTGTTTTTGAAAAACAGCAGTTAAATTTTTTATCAATCCTAGTTGCACATCCTTCCTAAAATACTTAATTTGTTTGTGGTACAATTAAAGATAAGCAAAACGATAATTTTGCATAAGACTACATGTCATTTAATTTGTCCGTGGAAACATTAATTATTACAAAGGCAACAACAATCGCTCTTATAGTTAGAAAGCCCCACGAGGGAGAGATCACCATGTTCTACTGATATTGGTGATAGTACATGTGATCGGCTATTGCTCTCCTATCTTCATTCCAACCTGCAATTCCTTGTGCCGACATATCGACTGGTTGTGGTCCAAACACTTGGTTGCCCTGAAGTAAATTATCTGCCAATGCTGCATCAGTTTCTTCTTCAACAAAATATGCGTCATTGGGAACATGATCGCGCATGAAGTTGTGCAAGGCACAACAAGCAAGGACAATGTTATTTTGCGTTGCCATCGAATAGTTCTGCATGGGCCCTTTCAGTATCGAAAATCGCTTTTTCAAAACACCAAATGTGTGTTCTATAATATTTCTTAACGATGCATGGCGTCTGTTGAAAAGTGCTTCTGCTGCCCGCTCTTGTAGGGTTTCCCGTGCACCCGTAAAAGGAACCATAAATCCTGGCATATTTGTGTATGCCACGTCCACCGCATAATATTTGCCTGCATATCATGTATAGATAGTTATGTTCATTATGGCAACTCAAATTTAGTTATAAGATAACAAAATAAGGCCAGGATTTATGATTTAATTTTCACGCACCTGCTGGTGGCATTGGAAAGGCACAATTAGGATCAAGTAAAACATCTCGTAAGATCCTAGAATTATGGGCACTACCCTTCCACCCTACTTGACATAAGTGAATCTCATATTATGGTCACACACGGCTAGAATATTTTGTGATAAGCCGCCGTGCATGTTCCAAAAATGATCCCTGTCTTCGACTCTACACCAAACTGATACGTGTGTTCTGTCAATAGCTCCAACGCAATCCTAATCACATGGGCCAATGTTACATATTGGGAATGGGTTTTCATAATGACTAACTAAACATTTAGGCCCTAACCTTAAACCATGGCCAGAACAACACACTTTTCTGTATTCTTGGATGAATTATGTGATAATCTATTAGCCTGACAAAGTCGCGTCCCAATCGAACGAGAAATCGAAGGCAGTGTCGTAGATGGCGATCCACTGTTTCAGAAAACTGTTGGAATCTCTCGGTTAGCACCCTATGTCGCTCATTATGACTCAAGCACAGAAGGCAAATGGTGACAGACTCTTGAATTCCCACCCGTTGTGTAGGGCGCGGCTCCCAATAGCCTCGCTCAAGTAACAAGTCACATAATTGCAGGAATATGAGAGTTTCCATGCAAAGGTTGTCGAATATTCTGTCTCAATGGCCATTTATTAGCTCTACAACCCATTGTTCACCTGACAGTGAACCATCTCGAATTCGTCGCCTCTGCAAAGGGTTTAGGTACGGATCGAATAAGGCCAATCCTAGAAGAACAAACATGGCAAAGGTCAAAAGGAGCTCATTCTCGTCCGATTCATCAGAAGTTTCCATACCATATGCATAATGATCATTTTCCATCAAGTGTTATTGGTTCTGCGTCGTCAAAGGTGAATCTGCAAGGTTTATGGCAGCAATATAGATCAATTTCAAGAATACTAGAAAAATAAATCATAAGACTTAAAAACTGCTATATACCTGGAATAGTTAATATCTGAAATTAGATGTTCTTACAAAGCAAGTCATTAATTGCCTTGTAAACACCACCGAACAAGCTAGTGTTAGCAGCAAATGGTATCATAAAAGTCAATTGGAGTTAGAATGATGTTTGGAAGTATTGGTGGCCAATATGCAAACATACAAGAGCAACATATGATTCGGCCACAAATATTATGAATCAAACTTCACAACTAATTGTTAACTTGTCTGAATTATAAAAATTATAAAATACTCAACAAAGTCATGGCCACACAGCGCGGTGAATTTAAAGAAACAAATGACAGCCCAAGAAAAAACACTCAAAGTTCCTATAGCAAATGCTACAACTAACGGTTTCAAGCATAAACGAACAAAGGCAACGACGATCAGCTTTAAAGAAGTGCTCCTAATGCACAAAAGACTATAATGGGGGCTCCTGAGTGCCATGTTCAGGCGGGAGATAGCCTTGACCCTTCATAAAGGTGATGCGATCGGCGTCTGATCCAGCTAAATCCCAAATAACTAGCTCTTGACGGTCCTTCAATATTTCAGCAGCAGCCATTTTGGCTTCGTAGGGCACGTTCTCTAATCCCCGAAGTTGAGCAATGGCAACATCGTACTTCGATTTATTTAATCCATCTCGGCCAGAACGATGCTTGGTCTTCATAAAGGTGATGCGATCGGCGTCTGATCCAGCTAAATCCCAAATAGCTAGCTCTTGACGGTCCTTCAATATTTCAGCAGCGGCCATTTTGGCTTCGTAGGGCACGTTCTCTAATCCCCGAAGTTGAGCAATGGCAACATCGTACTTCGATTTATTTAATCCATCTCGGCCAGAACGATGCTTGGTCGGAGAGCTTACTGACACACTCATGCTGCTACTCTTCTTTCAACTAACAAGCGACTCAATAGTGTCAAGAGCCCTGAAGTACCTATCAGTCACTGAACTGGAGGCGGTGGACATAGGACTATTGCTTGATGCGTCACCAGACTTCTGCTTTCCTTTACCCTTCTTCTCTTTCTCTTTATTTGCCCCTACTACCTGTACATCAGCATCGCAGTCCGCATGGTCGATCTTGCCCTTTCCCCTTGCACATCGTGCAACATTCTCCATTTCTAGCTCATCGGCTGAAGTACGGGGATCGTTTTCGGAGCCAGAGTTGTAGTCTCCCATTGCGCCTTGATTGACAAATACTTCCTCAAGTAAATGATAGACTAAGCAGTCATTTTGAAATTTTGGGTTCACCTTGTACAAAAAACACAGCCAAAAGGGAGTTAACGAATTACCCCAGATAAGGAAAATTAAACGTGCAACCGCACCTTTGTTTTCTCATCTTAATTAACCCATAAACAAATCCGAAAAGGCATAAAAGAAATGTATTGACAGGCATAAACATTCAAGATACAAAGAGGACATACTTAACAATAACCAAATGGGATGAGGAGCAAGAAATTACCTTGTAGTAGTTAGAAATGCACGGCGTTAAATCGTTTTCACCCCAAGCAGAAATGGATGCATGAGTAGTCTGGACGCTATTCCGTTTCAATATTGGCAACATAATTACAAAAAATTACTGTCTGTAGGCTAGGCATTGAACAAAGGGGAACTAAGCAAATATACCTTTAAAAGCACGGCGGGTAACAGGGGGCATGTAGCCTTAAATGGCGGCAACCATACAAGTGTTATCAACCTATTTTTTAGCACCCCACGAAGTAAGAATTTAGACAGCCTACAAAGTCTATCACAAGTTGAAAAAAAAATTTGTGGCATTAAATAGCATCAGCCAATGACCTTGAGGAAAAAACACAGTAGCAAAAGAATAATATGGCAACATGAGTTCAGTTTGCAATTAAACAATTCAAGACAAAATCCCTGTCATGAAGGTGACGCAAACTAAGAAGCAGCAAACAAATGTTGGTTGTATCTGGTATAGAAATGCATCTAGAGCATCAAAGTCGCTCATTATATCCATACCAATGGCGGTCGTTTATCATCACTAAAAAAAAGAAAGAAAATAAAATCCAATCGAACGGTTTGTCATCCACTAAAGAAGGGAGAAACATACGACAGAAGCAAATTTGTTTTTTTGGGTAGCAAGCTAAGAATCAGCAAACAAACATTGGGGTGTTGAATTTCTGCTAAGAAGCAGCAAACAACCTGGATGAATTGCTCTCATATTTAATTGTAAAGTAGATTATACCCTAAAAATAGCAAAGGTCAATTGTAATGGTGGCCGCTTCTTCCCTAAAAAAGGGAAAAAAATGAAAGCCTATGGAACTATTTGCAATCCAGTAAACAAAGGGGAGACTTACCACAAAAGCTTCTTCAACGGGTAAGGAACTAGCACCCCATCGTACTCCGGTTATCTGCTGGTGGAATGTCGAACCCAAATTAGCAAATCTGGGAGTGGGTCGGTTGACAGAATCGCATATGGGTGAGAAGTTCCTTGATGCCTCTCGAACCCTCGCAACGAGTCGGCATGCCAAATGTCTGAAAACGTAGGGTTAAGCGGGGGAAAGGCACAACTCAGTTGGAGAGCTTTCTTTAGATCTACGACACTAGAAGGAGAGAAAAGCAGGGTTTGGATTGAAGCGGCGTTCTGTCTCAATTGGGAATGGGTTGTGTATTGTGCTTGAGTTTTCAGCTACCAAATACAACAATTTGGGTCAACAGTGCAAAACGACGTAGGTCAGCCTTAGTTTCACTGTGCACTAAATTGCTTGTGGTGTGCAGTATTTGTGTCGCTCAAAGACAAAAATAGTTTTTGGAAATAATTGCCAATCCAAACATAGCGGATATCTTGGCATTAACAAAAAGGAAAGAACAAATAGGAAACAAAGTCATGATGCTTCTTGATAAGTGATTATTTTATGTATTTTTGTGTATTTAGATATGTGTGCTTTAGTGTGTTTTTAATCATTTTAGAGTTAAACATTTATGCCTTTGTTTGCTTTTGAATATTATTTCCTATGGTTCGGTGAAGTTTTTGGTGTAAATGGACCAAGATTTTTTTGAAAGTTTTGTAAAATGATGAGTAAAAAATTAACCTTGGAGTTTTGTTTATGTAAATTTGATGATTTTGTGTTTATATAAGGTGAGGCACATATTTATCAAGCGTAAGAATCTTAAAATCCTTTAACTAAGAATCCACCATTTTTTACTTTTTTAAGCTTCAAAGGAACGAGCTTCTTTTTTTTTTTTGTTCAAAAGTCTAGGTTTTTTAATTGTAACATGCTGTTACATTCCAAGATAGAGAGGAATAATAATGAAACTAAAGTGAAAATAAGCGTACGATCAAACACCAAATTCATATTCCAAACTTGCAACAAAAAGAAAAAAATGAAATGAAATCTTAATCCAACATTCCAGGAGAATGAAAATGAAGTTTAAGGAGAGCCACCTTTGGTGTCTATGAAGCTAGATTAATGGCGGAGAGAAACAAAAATTTGAAAAAATTACGATGGTTCCAGTTGCTTGCTTCTTTAGTCGCCGGTGACAAGGGTTGGATTTATGCCGACTTCAAACTCATATTTCATGACCTTGTAATGATTTTCTCCACTACAACTTTAAAGTATGCAAAAAAAAAAAAAAATCAATCAAAACGAAGCTAAAATGAATGAGAAAAGTGTGTTCAAACAGGGCTAGTTCGACAGCCCTATTTTTCAGGTTTCTAAAATATTTTTACTTTCTTTCTTCTCTTTTTTCTCTCTCTAGATCTCTCCCTTGCGGCTGATAATTAGCAAGTATCCTCTCTAAACCCTAAAAACTTCTAAAAATGGTATTTATATGAATGAGCCTAAGAATAAAAATCCTAAAACCCTAAAATTGATGGTTAGAATGAAATGGGATGATGTGTTACTTCCTTATCCTTTGATAGATTTTGTTTGGTGGTATTGGACAGTATTATTCAACTTAGCTCGGCTCGACGGTTCAACCGGTCAACCCAACAACTGAGCCGGGGTAGATCTTTAATTGGACCATTCAAGCAATTAGACCGTTGACTTGTCAACGGACCGGCGGTTCAACTGATAAACCCAATGAACCGGTTGGTTTTTCAAGGAACCCGGACCATATGTTGTTATAGGAAAATTTTTGTGCAAATACTTCAATGAAGGTGTGAACATGGGACCTTACGCATAGAAATAGAGCACATCACCACTGAACCAACAATTCATTTGTTAGTAATTTTGTTCTTTTTATATGATATATTATATTTTTATTCTTCTTTTATTTCTCCAAAACAAAATTTATTTGGAATCTGTTAATAACATTTTATTATTCCCCCAAACTCTATAAGTTATGAAATAGACTTAAAAAATCAATTGAAATTCATTAATAGTTTTAGTTCATAATTGAAATACAAAATTCATAAATATTTTTACCTTTCATTTTAAATGTAAATATCATTCTTAATAAACTAGATAATTACACTAAGATAAAATTTTATACTTAAAGTTTGGTGGATTACTAATTAAATTTAGGTTGCTAATTCTTTAATTCTTATAAGAATTACAAACTGAGCATTTATTATGACATAATTTATTATAGCTTCAACCATAACAAAAATTATAGATATAATATTTAAATATATTTAGTGACCCATCGGTTTGACTACTCACCCACTGATTGAACCAGTAATCCGTTGACCCACCTCTTTCGCTGGATCCCTCCCCAGACCGAGTTTAATAACTATGGTATTTGATAAAATTGTGAGTTTTTCTTGTACGAATGAGGCTTGGGAAAAAAGAAACAAGGAAAGAAAAATAAAGTAAAAGAAAAAAAAAAAGAGGAAATCGCTCACTAGTAATGAGGAGGAAGAAGAAATGCACACGAAACCGGCACGCGCATGTGAAATGCTCCTTTTTTTAACGAAATGGGCCAACAAGCCTCATTCCTTTAGGCTTTTCTTTTCTTATTTTGCTGGCCTTGGTTGGGTTTTGTTTGGGCTTGTTTTTTCATTTCTTTTGGATTCAGGAATTGGGTTTTGGGATTTGAAGAAGAATGGCCCATTTTGATTGATTTTTTTCCTCTTTTTTTTAGCTCTTTTCTTTCTCTCTTTTGTTTAGCCTTGCAAAGAACCTACACAAAATAAAATTAAATGATTACTTAATCAATTTTTATTCATTTTTGAATTAAAAAAGATAAAAAATAAATAAAAATAATAGACTTGAGAGAAAATTTTATGTCTACAGTGTTTAGGCTTCTTAGGTTACTAAGTTGGGTGGACCTGGACTAGTTAGATTTGAATTATATTACCTCTTAGCATACATTTTGTCAAGATTCAACTAAATTGAATTAGTAAAAATTCCTCCCTTGAAGTTTTTGACAATTGTAGAGAGATCCTCTTAAATTTTAAAAATTACATCTACCTCCTCTACTTTTACTATTTAGGTAACAATGTACATCCTACAAACTAGATTTTCTTGCAAAAATCCTAAATTGCCCTTCCGTACAAATCTAAAAAACAAAAATACAATATACTCAATCACTTTCTTATGCACTCTACACAATCCAACTATTCTAATCCCTAAAAAACACCCAAGCAAAAACTCTAGTCCCAAATCTAAGTAATCACCCAAAAGATCTCAAATTGTATATACAGCATCAATGCTTACCATAAGAAAAAGAAAAAAATACACCATTGACAACCTATTTTATACCCCAAAATTAAATTTCAATGCCCCAACACATTTCCAATACAAGTGAATGTAACCTAAAACCACCATTACAACACTCCCACGTCGTCAAAAATATTAACATCTTAGAAGTAGAGAATAAATTCTACCTCCACAGTAATATCATAACCAATAATTATCAATCCAACAAAAGAAATCCTTGTGCAATTAATTGACATTTTACATCAATAGAAAAAATACGTTAAATTCCACATCTTTAGTCCTTCTTCATTTTTCAATCATCAATTTCATTATTTATTTCTTTATTACTGCAAGACTCTTCATTTCCTTTTAGTTTGACACATAATATGCTCTTTCTATGGATTTTGTAATTTCAATTTGCTAATATCCATAAACTAAAGATTAAAAAAACAGAGGAGTAAATAACTAGAAAAAAAGGAACGAAAATAAACAAGAGATAGAAAAATAGGATTTTTTTTTCGTAAATCTATTGCCTTATACTGTGAATTGTCTACCAAGTGAAAGGCATTATAAGTACTTTACTACAACAATAGAGGTAGGTGTAACTATGTATACCTAAGGAGAGCCGAGTAAAAATATCAAAAACCTCAAGGGAGGTAGGTGTTATTTGCACTCCATTTATTATTATTTATACTCTCACATTTGTTTTATTATATAATCTATAAATGAAAATTATATAATTAAAATGATAGTCGGAGTATGATTAACAAAAATGAAAATGCAAATAACATTTTTCTAAACTTACAATAACATATAGTTGCAACTCACATTCTGTATGAGTACCGGAATAGTAGTCAACTTCCTATAAACAGGGTAGGCTACCTGGAAAACTAAAAAATGCTTTTACTCAATGATCTTAGATCATTTTCCACCTAATATTGTAGACTTTATGTATGTTAGTGGAATAATTATCAGTTAATTTATAAATATCCAAAATTATGTTATAAGCTGGTAAACCAGTTGATAGAATGTCTGTATGAGAACATTTTGAAACTTAAAAGTTTACATACTTCTTTGCTAAAGGAAACCCCCAAGTACCATTTTATAAGTTAGAATTGTGTCCAATAAGAACTACATCTGCTGGCTCTATTTGGATGGAAGTGTTTTTCAAAAACTAGTTTTTCAAATATAATAAAAATTGTTAAAAAGTATTCTAAAAGGTAATCTAAAAATTAGTTTAAAATTTTTTAAAATTTTAAAAAATTTCTCAAAATATATTTTAGAAACTCTTCTACTGTTAAATATCCCAAAATATTTTCTGAAAATATCCCAAAATATAATCTAAAAACTCTACTATAGCAAAATTTTTCAAAAACACCCCAAAAATAGCTAATCCAAACTAAGTGCTTTGTTTTCACATACTTTTGTGCCGAAAACAACCCCAAAGTACCACAGTATAAGGGATGGCAATCAGGTAGTGGATCCCTCCCCCATCCCCCACTCCATCCTCTAAAATCTCTTTCCGCGTCGAAACCATACCCCATGAGTGCCCCTGTGATTGTTAAATTATATTTTTATTTTTATTTTGATATTAATTTTTTATATATAACATAGAAAACAACATTGTAAAAAACGTTTTTAGATTCTTAACTAAATATTCAATATAAAATCAAGATTAAAAATCATTTTGATTTTTTAAAATTCATTTCTCTACTTTTAATACAAATCTAAACTTATAATCATCATTTTTTTAAACAACTTACAATATGTAAAAAAAAAAAAATTGAAGTAAACTAAAAATAATCAAAACATCATTTTGTCATAGAAATTATGATTTTTTTGGTTCTCAAATTATGACAAATATGCATATATTATTGATTTGTATCTATAACGTGTATAGTAAATCTAAATTCACAACCATCATACTTATTTTTTATTTATGTAAAAAATTAAAGTAAATTAAAAATAATCAAATAATCATTTTATCATACAAATTATGATTTATATGCATACATTATTGGTATGTAGTTACAATGTGCATATATATATAGACAAACACACACACATACATACATACATGTATATATGTATGTATGTATGTTATATATATGTATGTATGAAACTATATATAGACATTTATTTTAAAAAAAAAACTTATATTAGTAGCAGGGAATGGAGCAGGGGTATCCTCCCCTGTCCCCGCCCTGCCCCATGACTACCTTTGTTGGTATCCACCCCCATTGTCATCCCTAAGTATAAGTTAGAATTGTGTCTAATAAGAACTACATCCGCTATCACCTTGTTTTTTATTGTGTCTAATAAGAATTACATCCGTTGTCACCTTGTTTTTTTTTTAAATAGCGACACTTTTTAGTCAGAGACACCAATTGATATAATCCATTTGCGTAATGACACTACTCGACAGTCACATAAAAATTTAGATAAACACAAACTCAATAATATTTCATAGCTTGTATGTATAATTAAGAAACTCATCGTAATTAAATTTTGAACACATTTACAAGTTTGGAAAGATAACATAAAGTTATAGTTTCTAATTAATTTCAAATCACTAATTAATCCAACATAATTCATATACTATATATTCTTTTTATTAACAAACAAAAATTAAGCGCCACACTTTGCAATCTAGCTATTCTGTCCATTCCCCCCCCCCCCCCCCCCCCCAACAACCCAATTCTGTTCTGAGCTGATCTGACTGTTGTATATAAAAGTTGCAAAAGTTACTAGAAATAAATAACAAAAGATAGATCAATAAATAAGTAAAAGTGAATAATTGGAGTCTGTGAATACCCCACCTAGTGTTGTCCAAAGCTCTTCTGGACACTTTGACATTTTTGGTAACGTTGGCTATTGCCATAGTGAATAGCTCACTAAATGAATGGTCAAAATTTTTGAGCTGAACATTGCCTGGAAAATGCATCACCAAGTAATTGTCTATGCGTCTAGAGCCGTTCTCCATTGTCACAATAATCAACTCCAATTAAAGGAGCTAAACACAATGAAAGCTAGCAAGCCAATTCCACCCTCAGTTGTAAACTATCTTTTAATTTTACCAGTAGCATTATCTCCTAAAATCACAACTTCGAACCTTCTTTTTTTCTTTTTCAAATTGTAAGCATATTCTTATTTAAAAGTTTCCAATGCAACACATTATTTTACCATCGTAAGAAATTCTATCTCGACTTGGAATACCAAACATGACCTTAAGAAGCATTGGCAATAACTAAAAAGCTTATAACAAAATTCAAAACTACATTCGTAAGTAATTCATGAATTTAAACTTCAGAGAAGCATCTCCATCGGTGGTGGAGTCAGGACCTACACTAACAGATGTCTTTTTTTTTTTTTTTCTTTGACACAGGGTGTCCGGGTCAATCCTTACGGGGTCCGACTACAAATTATTACAAAACATAGTTTTACAAGGTATGAACTATTACATTATTTTATACGTGTTCTACAAGTACCTATCTTTTAAAATGGTTAATCATTCAATTCATTGTTAATTTTGTTAGAAATATTATTGTTTTTCAACATGAGTAACTGAACTATCGTCCAACCATCAATTTTTCATTGATTATTGACCATGGAGCTCCTTTTTAACAATCTTTATTATTGAAAAAGTTATCTCTACAGTTGCAATGCAACAAATAAAATAGTAACTAATTTCATAAAGATATAGAAAAATGGATATACAATATCCCTCTTGGTTTATTTTTTTCAAATATTTTTTCAACTCTTAAAATATTTTACAATAATTTTTAATATTTTATTAACTATCGGTTATTTGAGTTTTTATTTAAGAAATATATTTAGAATGTAATACAAAATAGAAATTATTAATAAAAAGGACTAAATCCTATTTTACTTCCTACTTAATCATCAACATTTTACGAAATTTAATAAGATGGTATTAAATAAGACAAAAATAAAAAAGTAATACCTATTATAAAAGTACTAAAATTCTATCACCAACTAGTCAGTACTTAAATAAACGAAGTTGAGTTAACCTTAAAGTTAAAAATATGATATTAAAAATTCGAATCAGCTTACACTGAGTGATGTTTGATGTTAATTCAAAGAATAAATAGCAGGTAGCACATAATCATTTTTAAGGAAAAACGATTGCAAGTTGTATCTCAATTTCATTTTTGTTTTTAAATGGGAGTAAATCTGTAACACTACTATATAATAGTACATTATACATAAGGGTGGCAATGGGGAGGGGTTGGGGCGGGGGATCCTTCTCCCGTCCCCTGCCCCATTATCAAATAACTCCCCCCGTCCCCTGCCCCTTCCTTCACCCCAAGACCACGGGGAAAGAAATCAACCTACTATATTTAACAGCTTGCTCATCTAAGGGATAATTTTATTATTCATTCTATTTCAAAATATTCAATAAAGACATGCTCAAGTATTCAACCTTAAAACATTCAACAAGTTACAAATACTAATAATTAAAAGAGATTAGCAACCTGTCAATACCATGAAAATGATATTAAAATATCTTATTGAGATATAATAGGACCAAGTCATAATTGTATGTTTACAATTATGTTATTAATTATATTATTAAATATAAAGAATTAGATTATAACTAAATTATTATATTGTGTATATATATATGTATTATATATACCTCTATACATTTAAATATATATTTTATTTTTTTTTTTGTATACGAGAGTAGGGCGGATGTATGTTACCCAGCCCCTTGCCCCGTTTTAGGTAGGGGCAAAATTTTCTCCTCCCGCTCCAACCCCATTTTTATGCCGCGGGCACCCATCCTGTTGCCGACCTTAATTATACATGGACTTTTTTAAAATTAACGGGGATCAATTGACCTTACTTAAAACTAGAGGTGTCAAAATGGGTGACTTGGGCGGGTTTGGGTTGGGTAAAATGGGTAATGGGTATAAGTGAGTTAACTCATTTATACCTATTCAATTATATGGATATAAATGGGTAAGTCAAAAAATGAATTGGGTAACCCAATTACCCATTTATAACCCATTTATTTTAACTTTTTGTAAACTCATTTAAATTCATTTTTGCAAACTAAGTTATCAATTTATACCACTCTTTGTACCCGTCATTAGTTTTAAATATTTATTTATAATGTTCAATAAACTTAATTACCAAATTTTTTTCATTTATACTCTATGTCACAAAATTACCTATTATTTAATAATTGAATAATAAGAATATAAAATTTTGAACTAAGTACTATAAAAATTAATATAAAAACTTAATCCAAAAATTTTGAACCCCTAAAATTTTTTTCATATATAAATTTAAATTTTCATTTTAGAAAGATAAGAAAATAGGCTAAAATTTATCATAAATTAGTAATACTGAAAAATGAGCAAGTTAACAAACTAAGATAAAATAAAATAATAAGATAAAACCAACAAATAATAATAATAATAATAATGAAACAAAAGTAGTTAACATCATGACAAAATAAAAAATTTGAAAAAAAAAATGGGTGGGGGAAAAGAAGAAACTTGGGGGGAAGAGAATTCTAAATGGGTTAATTGGGTTTGATGGGTTACTCAATAATACCCATTTATTAAATGGGTATTATTCGGTAACCCATTTATACCCATATACAAAAATTTAAGATACCCATACCCATTTATTCATGGACGGATATGGGTAAATTTAATTAAGTGGGTTGATTTGCCACCTCTGTTAAAACATACCTAGCTTCACCAACGATCTACGCTACTATAAACACATGAATCGCTATAAAGATTACAAACGAAGAACGAAGAAAAAGGAGGCCTCAGAAACCTAAGGAAATACCACAAAGATAACTGACCAAAATCGAAGCTCGGTACTTGGTTCTAAAAAAAAGTGCTTCGCTTCACAATCTACTCAAAAATGATTATAACAACCATCAAAATATGCTATTATCAAGCCTCTTTCATCTTTTTAACAGATCCAAATGTTACATGAAAATCCAAATTAAAAAAAAAAATTACCTTAATGGAGCTTCCAAAATACAATTTTTCTGCTCTTAGCTCTACTATTTTTCTACGTAAGGTTAGGTAAAGTGAGATTTTGTCCTTATGTTTTTCCCTTTTTCTGTTTTGAATGCCAAGTCCAAACTTTCAGCTCGGCGCCAAATGTTTTTCTCACTTCACAACTCAGCACTTCAGTGTGCTAGTTTTTATTTCTGTTTCTAACTAAGTTAGTTTCCCATTAAGTAAAAAAACCAATCAAAACCTCATTTTATCATTTGGATGTTTTCCTAAATCATTAATAAAATAAAACTAAGCTATGGAGTCTAACTTTTATTCTTAATTTTTTTAAACAGGGAGAAATAGGATTAAGAAGTAGGGAGGGGGCAGGAAAATTTGAACCCAAGACTTGTAAATCATGGGATTAATTGTTGACTTTTAAATGCAAAAGAAACATAAGTTAAAGGTTGCATTAGATTTATTTCTTTACTAATTAGTCACACATGTAGAGATTACATTGCGTACTAATTATACAAACAATAAATATTTTGTAAGTGAGATCTTGGGTTCGATCCCTCTCATTTACACTAAATTAAAAGAAAAAGTATATATTGCTTTTTCTTTTCTACAATGCAAGAAAGTATACGGGTATATACAAATTAAATTTTAGGATCTGCACCCAATTAACTTGAGTACAAATGCAAAATTAAGTACATTATGCACAATGTAGAGGTACTTTTTGAGCAAAATTGATTATGATTAATATACAATATATATTGTTACATACATTTTTTTCTCTCAATATTAAAATTATTGCACAGCTAAATCAAAATATTATGTTACAAACATGTGAATTTATTTTATAATATTGGAAAGCATTTGTGCACATGCAACAAATATATATATATATATATATATATATGTATGTATGCATGCATATGTATATATATGTATGTGTGCACGCGTTTGTGTCTATATATATATATATATTGTTATGCTAGAGAGTATAATAAGAATGTTGTTAAAATGATGATGATGATGATAAGCATGTTGTTCATAGATACTTAGAAATATATAACTTAGAGCGTGATTTTTGAAAATATAGATGAAAAAATTGCATATACTTGATGTACTATTTTTTAGGCTATTTTGATTTTAAAATGTGCTAATTATATTTAATTTTGCACAAAACTTACTAGTATAATGTGCATAATGTATTTAGTGTATGTATGTATGTAATGTTATCAAGTTATGTACATAATATATCATTTATTTTAATGCAACTTCTAATTTTCTATGTTGCAAAATAAAGGAAAAAAAAAGGTCCAGTGCTAAAACATAAAGTGTAAGTTTAGTTATTTAACCAATAACTCTAAATAAGTGCACCTAAAAAATAATTACGTTTTATCCACTTTGCCCCATATCATGATCAATTTGGCTTATTTTATCATAGTTGCCAAACATCTTTTTTTACTAATTCGGCATGTTGCGCCTTCAGAGAAATTTTATTAGAATTTTAAATTTAGAATCTGCAATCCTTCCGCAAGGGCGGATTTAAGGCGGGGGCACCCTTAAATTCCTATAATGTTTATACAATTTTAATATAATTTTAAGTGTGTCCCAGAGTTTTTTTAGAAATGATGTGAAAGAATTACGTGATTTTTTAAGTTAGTTCATAAACTAAAATTTTAGAAAGATACGTGGGGCACAAATTCCATTTAAAATAATCTAAAAAAAGCCTTTTCATTTTAACTAGCAAGTACCAATCATATCATTCACTTTCTTTGAGCCTCACTCCCCAATTTCCCTTCCCTCCTTCGGTCCCCCATTTTTCCCCCACAACCGAAAGTCACTATTTTCCACAACCAAGCAGCTAGCTACTCTTTCTCTTGATCAATTCATCCAATCATATCATTCACTTCCTTTGTCCCCACTTCCCAATTTCCCAATTTCCCTTCCCTCCACTAGTCCCTCATTTTCCCTCCACAACCAAGAGTCATTCTTACTTCCACAACCAAATTAGTTATCAAAATATAAAAACTCGCAGTGATAAAAGCTCGCAGTGGGCAATTGTAAATAGTTTAGTTTGTTTTTGAAATAAAATTATTATTACATTAATAATTTTGAATTTGCCTTTTTATGTTTTTCATGAAATATATGCATCATTTGTACTTGCTGGTGAAATTTTTTTTTTTTTTTGCTTAAAAAACTAGAAAAAGAGTAAGTAAAAAATTTTAGTATTGCTTTTGCCCCCACTAAGAATTTTTTCTGGCTTCGCCCCTGTTCTTCCGCCTGGTTAAATGGAGGTTGCAATTTCGGGCAATAGCAAGTGCGAGGAATCCTTTGGACCTAACATCATCAGCTAACAAAGCTCTTCACGCAAATATTTTCTAGTACCACCTAGACAGACATCAAATGGACAGTTAGGGCAATTACCTTCACTAAAACCCCACCAAAATCTCCATATGTATGTGAATAATTAAAGGTTTAACCCCACAATTAGAAAAGATTGCCCCACTACTTTTCAACGAAATTTTATTAGCATTTCATACCATTTTTATTTGTCCTACAACCAAATAAGCCAATACACTAACACCTTGTCTAAACAATGGGAGAGAGGCTCAATTTTCCATTTATTCTTCTGCTCAATCCTTCCAATATGCTCCAGTACATTAATCCATTTGAAAATTCACAAAAATTGCTAATTTTTTGTTTCATCTTAATAAAGAAATATGGAGAAAATTTATTAGAGTTGTGAATGGAAAAGTAGAAAAGTTGTTTATTATGAATTTGATAAATGAGTGATGCTTTTTTTTGGCTCAATTTTATGTTGATTATGTAGATAACTTTTGGCATAAATTGGTTATATTGTGTGGTACGTTTTCCCTTGATATGTGTCAAAATATGCTTTCTCTAGACACATGAATGCTAAAATCCAAGTAATGGAGAGGCGCAGAAGTATAGCTCATTTGTTCTCAACCTAGTTTTGGATAAGTACATTTGGTAGATAAAGCAAAAAGAACTAGTTTATCACCACTAAGGGAACAGCTGTTTATGGTAGAAATGTGCAGAGACAGATTCCAGAAAATAAGTCATTAACATTGATTCTGTTGACGAGTTATTTTATATTTGGAATGTAAATGAATCTAAATCAATAGGAATAATGTCTTCAAAGAGCTGTGCAGTCAAGGGAACACTGGTCGTAGATTTTTGTGCTTATATTTGTGCAGTGTTCTGAAATATGTTAGTGTATCTAGCTAAGATGGGAGATCAAGTGCTTTGAGAATCTCAAATTTCTCTTGATACAGAAAGCATATATATTTACTCTTGAGGCTGCTAATGCCTAGTCCTGTTGGCGTGGTTACACTAACAGCTGGGATGTATTGTATGAGCAGGTATGCCACTGATATTGGTGTTCGCACGGATGTCATCAAGGTGGCAGTTGAGGACCTGGCCGTAAACCTTGGCTGGCCAGGCAATAGGGAGGAAGTAGGAGCAGAAATTCAGTTGTCTAATGAGCAGATTGGCCAGTGACTGCATTCTTCCCGTTTTGTATGTGAAATCAAAGAGAAACATTTGGTTGGAGCTAAATAAGATTCCAGTCACAAATTGAGTTGGAACCATGATGTGCTTCGCTTCATTCAATTAGGTTTCTGATTCAAAACTACCATATGCATGGTGGGATATTCATAGATAATTCTTTCACTCTGAAGCAAAAGAACTTCTTGGAATTGGTTTGATTTTTCATCTCATGATCTCATCTTATTCTGATGAAAACCTTCTTATTTCTGGAAAATTTCATCAATTTCTGAGAGTATATAAAATCGAGTTCATCCATTCAGGTGGAAGTTATATGGTTAAAAGGTCATAATTTGAGAGAGAAGTACTTAGTACTGGAGGATTTTCTGTTTGGAGGAACTTAAAGATAAAGGCAGCAGAGTTGTGCTCATTAATTAGCCAAGTCTAAACCTAAAGCCCTACTTAAGCTGAAGTCAATCACATACTATACAAGAAGTAAGCTAAAATGGGGTATTCATTTCTGAAATTCACGTATATCATGCTTTCTGATTAGACGAGTACATGCCTGATTTCATACTGTCTACCCCTGGATTCCTACTAGTTTACCTCCAAAACATGTCTGTACTAGTAAGCTGTCTAGTTTACTATGGTATGCTTCTTGTTTCCAAAAAAGAAAAAGAAAAAAAATTAAAAATATAGAGTAATTTATAGTGGATCTGGCTTTGGATTTTGGGTTCAAATTCTGATTCACTTGCGAATCGATTAATTCCCTCCACAATTCCGTCTACTCTTGTTGCCATTGCTGTTACTAAGGGAATGATGCTTCCCCTTCCCGAATTATTTGTCACATTTAGGGAGTTGTGCATTTTTTTCATCGGTAGCCCACAAAGCTTTGTTTTGGTCTAGTTTCCTCTTCTATCCCCGTAGCTTTATTGGAAAGATAAGAAAGGACTTCTATAAGGGACTTCTATCCCCGTAGCCCACAAAGGAAGGTGAAAATTTTGAGCTTAATTGTAGATTGGCCCACTATGATTAGGAATTGATCAAAATTTTCCACCACTATGTTCACAAATATATGCAAGTTGCCCCAGATGACTAACCATTGCACTAACACGTGGCCAAATATGCCCTCTACATTATAACTTTTTCTTTTAATTTTGAATTTTTATTTCTCTTTCTTTTCTTCTTCTTTGTTTCATCTTTATCCTTTTCCTTCTTCGTTCTTCGATGCAACCAACCTTCTATAGCTAGTATATTGACAATTAATGCGCTAATTGTTGGGACGTAATTAATAAAAATATAAGAATTAGAAAAAAATTACTAATCCATGTTAGCAAATTGGACCTGGTAATAAGGTAGAAATTTTATAGTTTTTAAAGATATGTACTTTTTAATTTATTATATTAACTTATGACAATTGCATACTTTTCATGAAAACAAAATGTATGACCACATAGATTACTAAATCATTACATTCCTGAGGCTATAATTGTTTTCTTATAGCCTTCATGCAATAAAAGTTAACTGATGTGTTTGACTATTAGTCATCAAAGGACAATATGTGTATATCTCGAATACATGGAATCAATTGCTATAACCTACAATTAAGTCATAGATAAGAGTTGTAAAGTATTTAATGATGTTAGAAGTTAAAAGGGTATTTATAGGATTAAAATCTCTTCTCACTCGTAACATTATTTTTTTAGCCTCACTTTTCTTCCGAGTTAGCCTAACTGTTACAAAAATTTATGAATAAAATTAATTTTTTAGCCTCATTTTTCTTTGAATTAGGCATGTTACAAAATTTTATGAATTCCAAAAAATTTATAATATGTTCGAAACCTCGTAGAAGATCAGTATTATTTAAAAGAAACTTCACGAGATTCCAAAAAAATGACTAAAATCATACTCATAGCTCGGTTTATGATTTTGATTCCTATTCTGAAACACGAACAAATTTTATGATAATTTCATCTCATCGTGTATCTAACTGTGACGCCCCTCCGGGACAGCTCGATTGGTCACAGGAAGCCTCCTAAGGTCCTGTTGTCCATTCTCCCCCATCAGGGATCGAGTCCCAGTGGTTATCGGTTCGAGGGGATGGGGCCTCTCCTCTCGGATCTCAGTGGAATTAGTCGGGTCCGGCATACCCGAAGCCCGGATACCCCTGAGTAGAAAAAAAAAAAAAAGTGTATCTAACTGTGACGGTACTAATCTTTTATCGTTTGGAAAAAAAAAAAAAAAAAAAACTGTGACGGTACTGTGTATGAGTGGGTGTATCAAGTTGAACTTTTTTTCTTTTACGCATTTCCAACTTTATTATTGGAAGTTGGATGAAGCACCAAACTCTAGTGGTGGTGGCGGCAAACACCATACCAAAAGCGCCAATAACAAGCCCCCGATCGACAGCACCACTACCAAAACACTTCCTGTCACATTATCCGCCAAACTCGAACACTTCCATCCATTAACATCCAAAATGCCGACCCAATAACCGTCCAAAATCCTGCTCAGAATCTAACTATTTTGTTAATGTGCTGACAAATTTCCTCAGTCTCAGCATCCCCTCCTTCATCTTTCCAAGATACCCTTTAATCCTTCTCTCTTATACTCTTGACTGCCACTCATTTTCTTGCTTCCTAGTTGAGCTAAAATCCCTTCAATTTTCTCTCAATTTTGGGTTTTTCTTGGTGGGTTTTGGAGCTTGAAGGGAATTGAATTGTGTGTCCGAAGAAATAAAGAAGGAAAGTTCACATGGCTTGTTCATCTGCTTCTATTTGTTATCCCGGGACATCAGCTACTGGTGGAGGAGGGAATAACAGGGCTCTTCTTACCGGCTCTGGGCCTGCCGGAGTTTTAATATCCGGTCGCCGGCTGGGGGTGTCTACTCAGTTGAGGTGTAGGAGCTCGATTGTTCGGTCTGATTTGGACTCTAATGTCTCTGACATGAGGAATAATGGTAAAAGTCATTTTGCACTTTTGGAAATTCAATTTGTTGGATTTCTGTTTCCTTAATATCTGCTGTTCTTTTTCTGAATTGTGCATCCCAAATGATCCTTCAATCTGTCTTGAGGGATAATTGGTTAAATAGATAGCTGCAAGCTAATTGGTTAAATCGATAGCTGCAAGCTAATGTTTTCCAGAGGCAACTTTGATTAAGTTGATTGGGCATATTTTAGTGTGAAGGATTGAGAAGAAAGGAAAACTCCTGATTTCCTTTGGCCAAAACACAAAATGATGTAGTGACTAACTAGTGATTGCTATCATTCTTCTACCCTCTCTCCCCTGTATGTCATAGCAGCTAAAAGACTTCCGTTGAAATTAATTTTAGTCTTTTCTAGATGGTAAGTTGTCAGGATTGCGAATTAAGCAGGGAAAAGAAAAGGTTTTAGTTTTCAAAGTACCAATTGTCGAAGTCATCACATTTTGGTAGTCAATGCAGTAGTTTAATGAGCACTGAGATTTCTGCTGAGTGGACAGTTATAAATCATTGGATGTTACCGCTTTTCAATTTACATGTCTTTATATTCAAGAATCGAACTTTTGTTTGTTGCTTCTGTCAGTGAAGCTGGTGGATTCTATAATCTTTTCATGTTTCTGCTTAAAAGTTTGCCGGTAGTGCTTACTAGTCCTTGGTTGAAGAGTAAACTGGACTTGAAAGGGGACAATTGCTTGAACTTATTCCTCTGAAAAAATTTTGAGTGGCCCTTATCTGCTGCAAAATAAACTTGTATAAAACTGGGATGCTATAAGTATTTACATTGCCATTCGAAGGGGAGTCCTGGGAAAGTGTGATTAATTCTTCTGAGGTCTGATCTCCATAACTAACAGAAGCTAATAATGAAATTAAGAGAAAAAGAAGTACATTGTTGTGATAGTTACTGAAGAAAACATGAAGTAATAGTAAGGGAATTATTATATTTTGCAATTTGTTGGAACTAAATTAATAGTCCATTTTGCAGCTCCAAAAGGCTTATTTCCACCAGAACCTGAACATTATCGTGGACCAAAGTTAAAAGTAGCAATTATTGGAGCTGGGCTTGCTGGCATGTCAACTGCAGTGGAGCTTTTGGATCAAGGCCATGAGGTTTGGTTGAATGCTTCCTCCTCTCTCCTCCAATTCTGGCTCCTTCCCAAGACAGCCCTAGGAGAAAACCCCCAAAATCCAGAAAAGCTATAATAAAAAAGAATCATGTTTATCTGCTCCTCTTCACCCTTTCTAGTTGATCTCTTTATCTACTTTCGGATTTTACCTGAAGATTCAGAAATATTGTTATTTATACACTTTCTAATACCCCTAAACTAGTTTACCAGCTAATAACCACATAAATTTGACATGATGAGTTCTCTATTAATATGAAATGGCAGAAGAATGTCTTGACCATAGTACATTTCCTTTGCAGGTGGATATTTATGAATCACATTCTTTTATTGGTGGTAAAGTAGGTTCTTTTGTTGATAAACGAGGAAATCACATTGAAATGGGACTGCATGTCTTCTTTGGTTGCTACAACAACCTTTTCCGCCTGATGAAAAAGGTGACATAAAGTCCCTTTTCTAAAGTTATTATCTTTTATCTTCTCACAGATGAATAAAATAGATAAACATTTGGTCAAAGCTATTGGAGAACTGTCCTTTTAGAAGGAAATGTATCATGATACCTCACTAGCCTGGCAGGAAGAATGCCATCTGGTTACTTAGAGACGGTAATGCATTATCTATGCTTTTGTGCAACCAGTAACAGAATCTCCACAATATATCACATTAGAATTGGTCGAAGTTGAGCCCTCAATGATCAAACTTTAGAGGAGTTTTCTTTTTCTTAAATCTTTAAGCTGTATATAAGCTCTTTGTCGTTTTACATTTATTCCCTTCTCCACAGGTATAGAAACTACCAGTCTACCTAAATATTGCCCATTATAGTGCTTTTTATCAATTAAGAGTTCAATGCATGATATAGTTTTGGACGCCACTAATTACCTTTGGGATGCTTCCTAATGCAGGTAGGTGCTGATAAAAATTTGCTCGTGAAGGATCATACTCACACATTTGTTAACAAAGGGGCTGAAATTGGTGGTAAGAAAACAGCTTGATGTGTGTGAAAAATAGTCCTGGATGTTTAATGCGTATAGTTTCTAATATACTTTTATATGTTACAATCGTTATTCAGTAAAATGGTTTACAATCTGATTTGTAGCTTACATGTGGTTACAGAACTTGATTTCCGCTTTCCAGTTGGGGCACCTTTACATGGAATTAATGCATTCTTGTCTACCAATCAGCTAAAGGTAGTAGACCTTGTAAATGCTCCCTTGTTTAGATTGTCATAGATTCTTAATATCTGCATCAAATAATTTAGTGGCTATTCTATTCAACAAGGATCCTGCAGTTCGTTCTTCTGAAATCCTATATCTGGAGTATATGAGTGAATCACATGTCCTGGGAACCAGAACTCAAGCACTTGTCCCTTACCATTAGGAATGATCGTATAACCTCCAATAACTAGTTTTCTGTTGGATTTATACTATGAGGTATCTAGTGTGTAAGCATACGCAACATACTTTTGACTTACACTAAATCTCAACCATCAGACTTTTTAGTGGTGAGAATCTGAGGCATTTACTAAGTACTTGTATGGATATAGTTACTATTCCTTTTGTTTCGTCCTGTTGACTTGGAAATAAACTGGAAAAACAACTGTCCTATTTTGTGGAAATCATTTCACTTGGGAATCTTCTTATGGGGAGAGGGAGGGGGAGAGAGAGAGAGAGAGGCTTAAGCAGGGCATACAACAGTGCATTGAAAGTACTAACAGTTCCTGAAAAGTGGCAAAGAAGATTGAAGAGTACCCCCTTGGATGTGATTCTTCTTGTTTGATTTGGTCATAAATACAGCAAATCTTCTGAATCTGTTGAAGTTATCATAATTTCCTTGTGTTGCTGGTGAGCTCTGCCTATAAGATACATTATATTGTAGCTTTAGGTCTTTCTCACTTCATCTACTTCTCGTCCCCCACCTTTAAAAAAAGGAAGGAAAAGGTCGCAGTACTCCCCTCAGATTGTGGAACCACGTAAAGTAGACGAAATGAAGGTAGCAATCCAGTGCCTAGACATTGTTGTAGTCATGAAAGTTAATACACAACAAAAATCGCCAAGACCAACAGAATTGCGCTTCCCTATTTTCAGTTTCCACCTTCATTATGACATTGATTACCTTGAGCTTTTTTTATTTTTTTGGTCTTCAAGGTCTCTAAAAAATTATATTTCCCCAATTTTTTATATATAATTATATTTGATAAAAATAGCTGGCAGAGTTCTTAAATATCATTGTGTTCTCAATTTTTGCTTGCAGATTTATGATAAGGCAAGAAATGCCGTGGCTCTCGCGCTTAGTCCAGTTGTACGGGCTCTGGTTGATCCTGATGGAGCGCTGAGGGAGATACGGGATTTAGACAGGGTAGGAACGTTATCCCTGTACATGACTACCAATATTTGGCAGCACTATATATGTCATTTTCTCAATAATTCTTATCTCACAGTAGTGACATTTTAACAGATAAGCTTCTCAGATTGGTTCTTATCCAAAGGAGGGACTCGCGCAAGTATACAGAGGATGTGGGATCCTGTTGCATATGCTCTTGGATTCATTGACTGTGATAATATCAGTGCTCGTTGTATGCTTACCATATTTGCATTGTTTGCCACCAAAACTGAGGCTTCCCTACTACGGATGTTGAAAGGTTCTCCTGATGTTTATCTGAGTGGCCCTATTAAAAAATATATCATGGACAAAGGAGGCAGGTAAATCAAACTGTATGCCTGATGTTTTGATGTTGTGCTGGTCAAAATGATTCTTCTCACACTGTATTTCACTGCTCATATAGATTCCATCTTAGGTGGGGATGCAGAGAGGTACTCTATGAGAAATCTCCTGATGGAGACACATATGTCACTGGGCTTTTAATTTCCAAGGTAGAATATTTTCTTTGCAGTAAACAAAGTATAATTATGAAGATCGGACAGCCAAAATCTCTTCACTTGGTTTTATTTCAGAATCTGTTGTAGACTACCTGTAGAGCATCTGGTAAATTGTTGGTTCATGATCTGACAAATCCAGAGGATAGCCCTGCAAGGCCTGTTCTCCTTCACTAACCCACTATTTTCCTTGAGATATCGAATAGCTGTTTTGGTGGTAGATCTATTTCTTATACTTTAAATGGCATTTGTCTTTTTAGAATTTTCTTTTGCATGCTTAATTTGACATATGCTTCAAAGATCAAAATGGAAATATTTGAAATGCAATCCACATTCATCAATGGACTTCAAGGAACCATCAGTACCTGAGATCCTCTAACATTTTGGGATCTTTTTGTTTTTTAATCTGAATTAAGCCTTGACATATTAAGAAAAGCGGCATTATCGTGGTGGGATCTAACAGCCCATTTGCCTCTCTGTTCAGGCTACTGAAAGAAAAGTTGTAAAAGCTGATGTTTATGTTGCAGGTCGGTGGTTGATCTTAGCTGTATACTTTTAATCTTTATCTTCAGATGTAACTGATGTGCAGATTGAACATCTCATAAATGTTCTCTTTCCTTTGCAGCATGTGATGTCCCTGGGATTAAAAGATTAGTTCCTCAGAAGTGGAGGGAGTGGGAATTTTTTGACAATATCTATAAACTGGTTGGAGTTCCTGTTGTTACTGTGCAACTGAGATACAATGGTTGGGTTACGGAGTTACAGGATTTGGAACGTTCAAGGTAGAACTTTTATGTTAAACTTCTGGTGGATTCTATGCGGATTAGCGCTGCAAGTTGCTAACTGACTTCTGCTTTCATGTTAGTATAGCATGATCAAAATGAGTTGTTTCTTGATTAAGATTAGAATAATTTCCTTCTTCAACATTCTTAGGCAATTAAGACGAGCTGCAGGTCTAGATAATCTCCTCTACACACCGGATGCAGATTTCTCTTGCTTTGCGGACCTTGCACTTGCATCTCCAGAAGATTATTACCTAGAAGGCCAGGGTTCGTTGCTCCAGTAAGGACTTTACCCTTATGATAGAGTTTGCATTCTAGCTTAAATTTTCTATTCCTCTTTGCTCCAGTAATCTTTTCTACTCGTGTTATATTTGCTTTGGTGACTGATAGGTGTGTACTAACTCCTGGGGACCCTTACATGCCCCTACCTAATGATGAAATCATAAACAGAGTTTCAAAGCAGGTTTGTAATCCTTTTCCAGATGGTGACTGCCATTGGAGTGACAAATCTTCATCAGTTATTAGATTAGGTTCCCAATAGCTATGAGTTGTTTGTTTCGTCCTTTTCTTATTCTCTTCTAATTGGCACATTTTTCTTATTCACTCATCATGGAGGTCAACACTTTCTACCAGTTGGAAGATTGTTATGAACTAAACTGATCATGGAACTTTGGGTATCAGGTTTTGGCTTTATTCCCCTCTTCCCAAGGTCTGGAGGTTACTTGGTCATCTGTTGTGAAAATTGGGCAGTCGTTATACTGTGAAGGACCTGGTAAAGATCCATTTAGACCAGATCAAAAGACACCAGTGAAAAATTTTTTCCTTGCTGGTTCATACACAAAACAGGTGAATGGTTGTCTTGTTTTAATAATCATAATTTTACTTGTTCCCACTCCCAGAAGTTCAGTTAGATCCCCATATTATCTTATTTGTTTTGTTGTTGGGGAAAGCATACATCTTATATCTACAGCTTCTAATTTCTTAGCATTCCTTTTTGAAAAATTGGTCTGAGGTACTTGTTGGCTTGCGGTTGGCATCTTTGTTCGGAGAAGAGTGCGTTAGTGAAGTTGCGTACCACTTAGTGATACTAAACTATTTAACAAGAAATGGAATTGTTGCAGAGATTGAAATGGGCTCATTTCTGAGAAAAAAATTTACAAATTTCTGATCAAACTGTCAATGCTGAAACACCATTAGGCAATACAGAAATTTGTCTAGGATTAAGAGCATCTACTTGCTCTGCTCAACGAAAGTGCAGCAGTTATTCGAGGAAATCGATGGTGTCATAAAATGACTTCTCAGCTTGAACTTCTTCATCTGTTTCAGGATTATATAGATAGTATGGAGGGAGCAACACTGTCAGGTAGACAAGCTTCGGCTTACATATGCGATGCTGGAGAAGAATTGGTGACCCTACGGAAGAAAATCGTGGCAGCTGAATCCAGTGAAACAACGGAAGCTGCTATTACATCTGACCAGTTGAGTCTCGTGTGATCGAAAAATTCTTTTCTTCATCAATGAGATGCGATACATTATTGACTTAGGGAGCGGATACAAAAACACTGCAGTTTGCCTGAAGAGCAGGAGGGAACTGCCAGCACCATTAAGTAGGAGGAAACTGAAGGTCAGAAGAGCCTGTATGTGCATTATGTATCTAATGTAATTCATTTAATCAAGAATGCAACTTGTCAATTATATCAATGCTCAATACAGCCCTATTCAGTTCTTGTCTTGGAAATCTGTCTGCCAAGTGATTTTTTATGGCAATCTTCCATCCTAAATGGCAATCTTTCATTGATTTTTTATGCTTCTTCTATCTGTCCCTTGTTTAGTGGTCCCTTTTTTCAAAGTTCTCCCAAAAGAATCGTCCACTGTTAACATCCAAAATTCACCAAACTTCTTCAAGAAAAATGTTAGTACAGAAGTTTTATATTTGAATGTGTTTGTGTGCATAAAAAATTTGGTTTATCTTGAGAAAAATTAAAAGATGTATGAGCTACCTTACTCTATCAAATTATGTGGCTTCGTAAAAGGCCTAAACTGTTATAGTTTAAAAAAAAAAAACTAAAGGCCTAAATAAGTAAGAAATAGAAGGAATAAAATGTTCCTTTTTCTTTTTGTAAGAAACGGAATAAGATTTTTTTTCCACTGAATTCATTTTAGAATGAATGAGAACTCGGACAAATACACCTCTCAAACACTTAGATTGGCTTAGGTACAACGAAATTGATGTCTGGCAAATAAAAATGGAAATGGCACTGCCGAATGCATTGCAATTCCATTGATCAGATACCTTGAATATTGTGGTCAAAAATCAGAATCAAGTTAATTTCCAACTGTTTAATACCAACCTTGAGCTGTAATTCAAGATTTCAAGAAACAGTCAAAAGCAGTGTACATATCATATATGTACATGATTGGTAAATTGAGAACCAATTTGAGGTGCACCTGAGAAATTGGGAGGATCTCTTCATCTAGAATAGCAAAGACATCATCCAGCTAATAATTTTTTTTTAACCAATTCCAACCATAGAATAAGGAACTTTAGATTCTATTCTTCTGAACATATTTGACCAGAACAGAACATACCCCCCCCCCCCCTTCCCCCAACAAACAAATGCTTTAAATAGCCCCATCCACAAAACTAACACTGTCATGGGCCACAGGCCATCTAGCATTCAATAAAAGAAAAACAACTAGGGAGGAAAAACAAGAAGAATGGGGAGAGTGCAAGCTCTTTTGTTTGCTGTTCTAGTTCTTGTTCTTGTTTTGAACCATGAGGTGGAGGCGGATTCACCTTGCGCCCGGGAATGTCCCAATATCTGTCAGAAGTGGGGGGAACTGGAATTCGCCTGTTATATCTTGTGTGTTGATCACTGCATGAGTATGTTTCACAGCTCTCCTCTTTTCCTTCTTTTTTCACAATTTTGTTGTATTTTTGCTCTTATATCTTCTGGTATAGTTGCATACAAATCAATCAAGTCGTTTCCATTTTAGGAACTGATGAAAAAGATGTTCAAAAAGATTACAACTAAACCTATGATTGATTTTTGATAGATAATCTGAAGTAGTTCAATCTAACCATATGGTATCATTCATGGTATTGATCGAACTACATGAGCTCGATTCAATTTGGACTGTTGATTTCAAATTTCAAATTTTGAGATCAACGGTCCAAATCAAGCCAAGCTCATGCAGCTCAATAGGAATCATAATTGATGAATTGGATGGTGCAGTTGGATTGATAACCCCACCAACGGAATTTTGAGATCAACGGTCCAAATCAAGCCAAGCTCATGCAGCTCAATAGGAATCATAATTGATGAATTGGATGGTGCAGTTGGATTGATAACCCCACCAACGCTTAACACATGACCCTTTCCTTTTTTGTCTTGCACATGCCCTGATAAACAATGGTACCTTGTAATTGGAAATTGTTAGGGCAAAAAACCTCAACAGCCATTGAACTATTCTCGTCGTCAATTTTTAACCATTCAAACTATTTTCCGTTTCAAACATGCCACTCAACAAACTAATCAGTAGACTGATGGCCATTTCATCAGATTTAGCTCTTAATTTACAAGGTAAACCAAACACGCGCAACTCAAATGTTAAAAGTTATAGGTATGTTAAAATTTATAGGTAAATATGTCCATCCACAATTTGGTAAATGTGTCCTTGTGTTGAGAAGACCCTTCTTGTGGACGGACATATTTGCCTATAAGTTTTGGCATGTAAGTTGCGTGCTGGGCTTATCATCTAAATTAACTTAAAACTGCCGAAATGGGTCCTAATGTAGTGACTAATTAGGTGAGTGACTTATTTGAGACGGAAAATAGTTTGATAGTTGATTATAGTAATAGTTTAATAGCCGTTGAGGTTAAGATCAAACCATGGCGTAATTCCCGTATTGCTGCTCATAGCCAAATGAAGTTTGTGCCAAGTTTAGTTATGCCTGAGAATGGTTCACTACATTATCTGGCACAATATATCTTTAAGGCTTTTCAAATCATGCCAGCATTCTCCTATATAATTACAAGATTCAGTTTCTGGCCCAAAATCCACAGGCAAACTGGATTGTGTTTCAATCAAGAATCAAGCGGTACAGTTACATTATCACACAACTACAATGTTCAGATTCATCATGGTCGGATGGACACATGCAAAATTATAGACAATCAAACAATTTCAGCTTTCGTATAACCTAGTTATGATATTGAGATTTTTTCACTCAAAAGCCATTCAGTGCTTGTATGCTTCAAACTGCTCTCACAAAAAATAAAAAATAATAATCATCATCTGATAAGCATCACATCAATTGCTGCCAACTTAACTATTGTCAATAATGCTTTTAACCTATTTAGATGATCCACCTGAGGCAGAATCAACCAAACAGCTGCTACAAAAACGAACTCCGGAGATGGAAGCCAAGCTGCGGGACATCGAAAAGCAATTTACAAGTGCACCAGCAAAGATGCTTCTTGACAGTCGTGGTAAACATTTACAGAAGGCAACAGAGGCATCCGCCAAATACCATCCATTGCACAGAAAAGAATCACAAGAAAACCAAAGGCAGCAGAGGCATCCCCATAAGTACCAAATAAGCACAGACAAGAACCACGAAGAAAATGACTTGAACTAATGAGACAGATACCGCCCAGAGCCATTCCTAGTTGACAGAAAACATCGAGCAGCTCAGGTAGCCAGAGAAGCTCGTGTCCCATAAAACATACTAATGGCAGTTATAAAGCAAGGAATATACATATTTCTCTCATATCCTTCAATTCCGCCATGTGTTTTTCTCATGAACACTTCTTCTCCCTAAGCATGCAATCTTCACTAAATAAAATTACTCACTATTTCTTTGCGCAATTAGCATCTTGGGTTTGCCCAAGTTTTATCATTCTATACACTTCTGAAAGGACTCCAAGTAATAAAGAGTGAAGACAAAACATACATATTTAAGCTCAAAAGATTCCTTATCTATAATTATCAAGGTAGATTACATGAAAATAGTAGCTTCACGAATGATGCAGGACCTTAATTTCAGCTTCCAAACTAAGCACATCCAGTTTGTGATGGAGACAGAGACAGAAGAGGCTAAATCACTATTAGCTTTATTTTAAGAGGCTTTGCAGGAAATTGCAACGCTTCTGTGCTTAAATGGAGTAGAGTTGATGGTTGAGGAGGTATTTAGTTAACGATAATGCGGTGAATACATGAATGAAGCATACGCTTTTGAAAGTAGATAAAGCAAAAAACTAAGAAACAGAAGAAGTTGAAGAAAAGGATTGAGAGAACTTGGGACTCACAGATAGGGAGTTCTTTTTTTTTTTTTTTTTTTTTGGGTGACTCAGAGAGGGAGTTGGTTTCTGGATAACATTCTCCATTTCATAAGCTACCCAATATGCTCTGATACATGAAAATTTGGTAGGGAAATTACTCTTGGGGACAACACTACTTGATCTCCAAAGTTTCAAATAAAAACTAGAGATGAAGATCTGACAAGATATGACTGATCTTATTTCATCTCTACTGCAAGGCTATGCTACACTAAGGCCAGAGCAAAAGTTATCGATGCAGCAGCCCAACATTAAGCATGCGGACAAATTTGCAAAACATCCTCAGCATACAATTTTTATATCAGCTTCATACAAAAACTTTCCAGAAGACAGCATTTACATTCAATAATCAAGTTGCACATTCTCTCGTATTATCTTCTAAATCTCCTTCATGTAATCTGCATCAATTGATCTTGAGAGGAGAAAAACAAAACCTCCTCAATTGAAAATTTCAATTTTGCTACTAAGTGCTGAATGCAACATCCAAATCTGAAACCTCAACAACAATTTGAGTGTGAAGGAATAAGTAGGAATATTCTTAAAAGAAAATACTAAGGATTCATTCCGAATTATAAATTGACAGTTCAAGAATATAATGATCCAAGTGACAAAAGAAATTGAGGGTCCATAAAACTTATGTTAATTCCAAGTAAATTGTATCACAAAATTTAGAACTGCATCAATAGATCTTGCCCAAAAAAAAAAAAAAAAATACAAACTTCTCAATCGAAAAATAAATTTTGCTACTATTTAAGTGCTGAATGCAACATTTCTCAAACACTCGTGCTGTGAATCTGAACTGCAATAATTTCAAGTGAAAGCTAAGCAATTTAGTAGAACTCTTTCAGTTACCATATCTCAAACGATTTGATATGGCTGCGATGAAGATAATGCTTAATAAGTAGGCATAATATTCCAACTCACAGTCACTTCATGATCTTTTAGCCACAACTTAATGCAATTGACATGAAAGAAACAACAGTTTTAGCACTATAACCAAGACAGAAAGGAAACAAGAATTAAGCATATTGTGCCATTGAACCGTAGGTTGTATGCAAATCCAAATCTGAAATATCAACAACAATTTGAGTGTGAAGGAATAAAGTAGGAAAAGAATATTCTCAAGAGAAATTGCCGAGGATTCATCTAAATCATAAACTGAAAGTTCGAGAATATATTGATCCAAGTAACAAAAGAAACTGATGGTCCGTAAAACTTATGTTAATTCCAAGTAAATTGTATCACAAAATTTTGAACTTTTGAGCACTCTCTTGCCCCTGACTATAGTTCTATGCAGCATTGTTGATTTGTATGGCTATCCAATGGGATATATAAAGGCATAACTCTCAAAAAGAAATTTGACAATGTGCGCCCTACTCAAAAAAGTAAAATCAATTTGCATAATATATTATAAGTTTGTCAGCCAAAACTATGTTCTTACAACATGATGACCTTCCCATTCCTCTTCAATTTATACGCTACAAGTAAACTTAGAGTAATAAAAATCTAAATCCTCATCTCATACATTTGACTGGGGGGACACTCAACTTCCCAATATTTCTTCTTTCTAGCATACTAAAGCTAAAATACCATGATAATAATAGATAAAAAGCACTCTGTCATAATCCAACATGTGAATAGTAATTCGAATAGCTTCAGTATTCTCCTCTTCACCATTAACCAACAACTTGTTCATCATCAGAATCCCTTAAATTGCACTTTAATTGAAAAAAGACATGATATTTTCTCATGATTCATTTGTTACATCAAACTCAAACAAAGATATTCCTCATTTTCTGCTTGGGGATACAGCAAAAAGCAAATTTTACATCAAACCAAACATAAACCTAATCGAGTATTTCAAACTAAAACCACCCATATAACAAGCAACTGAAGCAAGCAACTTTACTCATAGAGACATACTAGAAAGTAGTACAATTTTTTTTTTTACCATCATTTTACATTTCCAGACAGATCCCACCAACTAATTTGCATCCTTTTCTGCAGCAGCATGGGCAGCAGCAAGATCCTCATCCAGGAAGATATCCCAATGCCCATCCCACTTGATGAAGAACTCGGTATCCTCAAAATACTTGACTCTATGCACATCACCAGCAGGGGTAAACAAGTAATCTCCCGCAACCAAATCATACTTCGTCCCTTTAGTCAAGTTCCACACCCTCTTGCTCCCCTTGGTCACCACCAGATCATGCCCAAATGTGTGATGATGCGCCGGCTCCATCGCCCCGGCCTTAAATCGAACTATAGCCGATGTTGGATTCTCCCTGATGATCTTCATCGACGCCCCGGGCATTATATCCACGGGAGTAAAATCCCCCTCCTTCCGATTCTTCAGCAATGAGCATAAGTCACACGGAACATCTACCTTCTCCTCCGATTTTCCTATTCCTGACATTTCTGAGACGGAATTCTCCAAAAATGTTTCGATTTCAGCCGGCCAGGGGTTCGACCCGAAGGCAGGGCAGGGAGATTTGAACGGAGTATCTAGAAAATTCTGGAGAATCTTTTTCGCGGCATCGGGCTCCGTCAACATGCCGGAGACGGCGAGGACATTGCAGTTATTGATTGATCGGGCGTTGTGGGCTTCTTCTGGGGTGACACACGTTGCGGCGTAGACGCCGGGGAATTTATTCGCGAAGATGCCTACGCCGACGCCGGTGCCACAAGCGACCAGGCCACGGGTTTCGACTGATGAGTCCGGGTTAGCCGAGGCTTGGCTGACGCGTCGGCCGATTTCTTCACCGACGGAGTAGTATTTGTTGGTGCCGAGGTCTTCGACTTCGATGCTGAGATCGCGGAGTTGGGAGACTAAGTTGTCTTTGAGTGTGCAGCCGAAGGAGTCGGCTCCGGCGATGATTTTGAGCTTTCTGGCGGCGGGTTCTTGTGCCATGGTGGCCGGCGGGAGAAGTTGATTGAGTGATGACCGGAGAGGAGAGTGAACTGGAGACTGAGAGCGTTGAGAAGGATTGGGATTTGGATTAGTTGACTTTCGAACAGTCCTTAAGAAGTCTCGTTTTGGTCTCGTTTTAGTCCTTCACCTGTTTTTTTTTTTAATTATCTTTTTATTATACAAACGTTACATCGTTATAAGAAAACTCTAATTCAAACCGAAAATTTGCATCCGTGATTTTCAAAATCACATATCTAAAATGCATATGATCTATTTATATATATATATATATATAAATAAAGATACATAAGCGACCCAAGCACAGGACACCACCTCCTAAGGAAGCTTGTTGAGACCAACCGAATTGTCCATGAAGGGCAAACAATTTGGTGGGAGGCAAGGGTTGAACCCCTGACCTCCCACCCCACCAGGAGAGACGGTGGCCACTGAGCTAGAGCTCAGTGGTTAGTTTAAGAAGTTAACTGAGGTCTAAGTCGCGTAAATCATCAAACTCATGTTGGATAATTATAAATCATGAAAGTTAAATGAGGTATAAATTTTGTGCTTGGGTCTAGTTTGTACTTTTTATTTTATATATATATATATATATATATATATATATATATATAAATAGATCATATGCATTTCAATCAGCAATTAATTGGGCAATTACTTTGATACGTTGCAATTGAGAGGAGAATATGTCCAAAACTAAGTAGCGGTGCTAATTTGGCCAATTTAGCACAATAAGCAGTATTGTACTATTTTCAGAAGATCTGTTGATCCAATTAATCCAGCCATCCTTAACTGAATGTTCGGGATCCATGTTGTGGAGCTGAACCCAGTTCACGTATGACAAAGTGGCTTGTCTTTCATCTTAATGAATATGTGGGAAATTTTTCGAAAATATTGGAACAAAAATTTGTATTAATTATGAGACTATGAACACTAAAGTGGATTGACGTTTTTATTTATAGTTTAACCCTTTTTTTGGCATGTTTAGACACAAATTTTTTAATGAAATTTTGTTTAAATATCCTTTGTGACCTCTTCATCAATTATATATCCCAAATCACCTGTTTAGCAGATTTTTAAATATATTTTGAAATGATTGTGAAAGAGGTACATTCTTTGGTGTAATTTTAAGACATTAGCATGTATAAATCTCCCTAAATAATTCCCTTCCAAATAAAAGTAACCATGTTGCTAGGCTATCTAAAGGTTTTTCAAATAGAGATATCACATTTGATTGTTTTGGAAGGCATATAATCGGGGTATAAATTTAAGATCGTGAAATCATAAAATCTTGTTTAAAATGCAACAAAAAAAATTGTTTTATTATTTGTGAGCTTACAATCAATAGATATAGACAATGTAACATTAAACATAAGAAAATGCAAGTCACTCCAAAGCTTATCTCACTCTTTGGCTAAAAATTAGGGTTTATTGCAGTTTGCGCCTCTAAACCTTAATTTTAGCAATTAACAACTTTCAAGTTTTGATTTTTGGCAATCCACTAAACTCTGGCAATTAAAAGGACCATTATCGTCTTTTGTTCCAAAAATACCCTTTTTTATCCATATAATATAGGATTAATTTTTTTCTGCACTACAATGTATACACTATTAATTTTATATGAATGACAATTATACAAAATTTAAATTTAAAATCCAACTTTTATACATATATCATGAATCTAACGATAATACTGTATACACTATCATTGTATATATATGCAAATTTGGCACCAATAATTAGCTAATAAAAGTAAAGGGTTTCAAATGAAACAAATTCCTGCATTGTGAATTCAATCACCAGAGTCCCACAAAACCCCATCATAGAATTATCTCAGAAAACAACAGTAGTGAAACCCAACTCCTCGCTTTCTATCCCCTACCCAGCTTCCCCAACTCCACTCCCAGAGAAGACGTTGCAACACCCCACCTCTCCCTCCTCCACTGCCTTCACGCTTCCGGTTTGCTGTCCCAAGGAAGGGTTTTACGCCTCCCATCCTACCAACGAGGAGCTGAGCAAAGGTGGTGTGAAATTCTTTTTTTTTTTTTTGCAAAAAATAAAAATTGGATCTTGGAGGAGTTAGAAAATTTGAATTAATTGTTGAAGGATTGGAATTTAAAATATGGTGTTGACAAAAAAAAAAAAGGTTTTACTTTTTCTGGAGGGAAAGATGGCCATCCTAATGGATTCGAGAGGTCGAGAGGTTATGGTAACAGTGTGGTGGAAATCCACCTATCATGAAAAGATTTGTGTATGCGATATTTTGTTGTTGATTTTCCTTTTTTGTCTGATGGTTTTTCGGGATTAATTCATTGGATAAGGTTTAAGAGGCTTTGATGGTGCTAAACTTACGAGGTCGTGGTGGTGGTGTTAGTGTGGCTGTTTGTGGTGATAAGATTTGGATATGGAATTTTTTATCCCTTTTTTTTTTTTTTGTTTTCTTGTCTTATGAATTTTTTTTTTCTTTGGTGTTAATTTGTTTGGTCTGATAATAAGGTTTCTTTTCTTTTCTTTTTTCTTGGCTGGTATATTTTTTGGTATTAATTTGTTTGATATGATAAGATAGTAGTGGTGGTAAATTGGTGGAGAGGTTATGATGGTATGGGAAGAAGTTATGGTGGTAGTTGATGTGCTGATGGTGGTGAAATTTGACATGGCTTTTTTTTTTTTTTTGGTTGTGTGTTTGAAGGTGTTCCAAAAGATTTATTTGACTTTGTTAGTGTGAAAATGAATTGGGCATTTTTGGATGTTTAGTAGGAAATTGAGAATAAACTAGTACAATCCTTCTTTTCTTGATTTGCTAATTGTTCTAAAAACTAAAAGGTGAAGGTAATAGATTGTTGAAATTGAGAGTTCGGAGTGCAAAGTACAATAGTCAAATTGCTGAGTGGTGCAAACTGCAATTAGTCCTAAAAATTAAAAGAATGAAATTCATGAAATATAAGACTTTAAATTTCAAATTATTTTCACATCTCTTAGTTTACATGTTTAAATCCGTAAAACTCTAGTTCTCTAACTGTAATTTTACAAACTCTAGTGGCCGAAATCATATTTATCAATTTGAATAGTAGGACCAACCATGGTCCTTCTTTAAAGTTCCACCCCAAATTTTTTGGATCTTTTTGCAAATGAAATAGCTTAGTGGCCCACTTTGGGTAGGCCCTGAAATTTTATAATCACTTCATGTCGGAGGTACACTTGTGACATATGGTTAGAGTAGGACCTAACGTAGCTTCTCTTAGATTTCGCACGAGTAACACTTACGTTCATACGGTTCGATAATGGTACAATTTCCGTAAGATGGCTGAAAAATGTTAAAAGTCTTTTTAGTGAAAAATTGCTTTTCAAACAAGGCAATTTTACTTAGTAGCAGGGTTCCCCCCTTTAGGTTAGTTATCCCACATCGATTCTGGGGTGGGGTTTGGTTGGGTAGTTAAGTCTCTAGGTTGGTTCCAAGAGTTGCCGGCTTTTGGAATTCAATCTGGGATTATGTTTAATTAATTCAACAAAAAGTCATTTACTGGAGTTGAAAAAAGACAACTGGCTCCTGGGATTGGGTTCTTGGGTAGTAGTATCCCACTTAGTAGCAGGGTTCCCCCTTTTAGGCTAGTTATCCGACATCGGTTCTGGGGTGGGGTTTGGTTAGGTAGTTAAGTTCCTAGATTGGCTCCAAGAGTTGCCGGCTTTTGGAGTTCAATTTGGGATTAAGTTTAATTAATTCAACGAAAAGTCATTTACTGGAGTTGAAAAAAAACAAGGCAATTTTAAGTAGAACTTTCATCATTGATCATTCTTAGAAGAAAATCATGACATTTGTAATTTATTTTTTCTAAATCTTATTGTATGTTAGAGGGAATTTGTCATGACACTATAACAAATATTTTATGTAGTGGAGGCAGATAACACCTTAAAAATGGTGTCAAATACACCTCAAGATCATCATCCGCAATCTTACTTTCTTTATGAAATTTGTGTACTACAAATTTTTGCATTTTTGTATGCTCGTATACCACCTAGACCAACATTAAGAAATTGTGGTCATAATATGGGTAGCTTTTGTTCAACGTTAAACAAGATCGATTTATACATGGCTACTCCTATCCGTCGCCATTTTCACAAGCACAGGCTTTTTCCATGCCATTGCATTGAAGCTAGTATTAAGCAAGTATGCATCAATTAACTCATTAACAAATCTGGCTTTATAAGGAAGGTGTAATTTGAGCATTGAAGGAATATATGCAAACTTAGGTACTATCAGTTGTTATACTGCATAGATCTTTGAAACAATATTTTGCTAGTTCAAAGAAATGTTACATGCCAAACTGCTTTGGATGTAACATTATTCTGGATCGTGTGGTATATGTCAAATTTCGTTGATGCAAGATATTGCCTAACAAACCCGTATGCCATAAGCCTGGAACTAACCGGATAAAAACGTCAAATTGTACCAAAAAAAAAAAACAACAACAACAAATATGGCCTTGTTATCTTGCAGATGCAAGATGAATGGAAACACTCCAGATAACTGTTTTTGGGGGCATTATTGAAAAATTTTACTATAGCAGAGTTTTTAGAGTATATTTTGGGATATTTTTAGAAAATATTTTGGAATATTTAAGAGTAATAGAGTTTTTAAAATATATTTTAAGATATTTTTTGAATATTAAAAAAAATTTAGACTACTTTTTACAGTACCTTTTAGAGTACTTTTTAAAAATTTTTATAGTCTTTGAAAAACTAGTGTATCCAAACAGATAGCGATCCTAGAATCCTGAGGCATGATGCCCTCATCTAGGCCTACAACAACATATCACAAAAATTAGACATTTAGACATAAATTTTGGGAAAAGATTAAATTTAACTTTGAACAATTTATCAATACTTTAAAGTAAATCTTATATACACTGACAGTGTCCGTATACTATCACCATTAATTCTATGATACGTGTACAAAAATTAGATTTTGAATTTAAATTTTGCATAGTTATCATTTACTCAAAACTGATTGTATATACATGTATATAACATTAATCTATAGCCTTCTTTGGTAAGTTCTTAGAGAGGAATGCCTCATAAAAGCCCCCCTGCAAATGTGCTCTTGATATACCTGAGAAACCCAAAATGCAAAGAGGTATATGTGTGGGCCTTAATGGGACGTTAATGTGAGAGAGAGACAGAGAGAGTTATCGTTGTGTAAGCGAAAGATCTTTGCTTGTTTGCAAACACAAGCTTTTTTGCATCACTCACTAATGCTGCACATTTATCTCAGCTAGTTATGCATATTTAAAAGATCACATCATATATTTGGATTAGAGTCTTGTGATCGACTTTAACCCCATTTTTAACGGCTAAGAAAACAATAGTTGTCAAAATGTAGCAATATCCTTGCTCGAGCTGCAGGTTTCTAGCTGTTTAGTTCCTCCGTTTAGAGTGGTCATGTCTAGCTACTTCTACTTTTGAACATACATTAAGGAGGCATTTACTTTGAATTTTGGAATGAAAATAAGAATCAGAATGAAATATAGGGATACAATTGAGTCTAGTTGAATTTGAATATTATACTATTCGAGTTAAAAAACTTGGGCTCGAAATTGTCGAGCTCGAGCTTAAGCTAGATTTTATTTTACCTTACTCGAGTTCAATTTCGAACTCGTGAAAATCGAACCCAGTTCATAATCAAATTTAAGAAATATAAATTTATGTTTTATATAATTTTAAACAAGGGACAAAATATACATTTCATGCTAATAAATAAAAAAAAATTTAAAAATCATATATATGTAAAGCTTGATTGAACTCGACTAAACTTGAGACTGGTCGAGATTCACATATTAGCCTTGACCTTGATTCATCAAGCAACTCGAGCTGCTTGAACTCGAGCTCATACTCGGTTGACTAGTTCAAGCTTGAACTCGGACAATACTAGTTCGAGTTTGAGTTTTGACTGAGTAAGTTCGTGAGTTACTCAATTGAATTTGACTCGTTTGTACCCCTAATAGAATCAGCATCTGTATTGGAATTATATACTTCAATGTGAACATCAATTTTGGTCATCCCCCTAACTTGTTTGGTCTAAAACTAGAATGGGTTTCATTCTCCTAGTTAGTTGATTAATTTGAAACCCAAGACATAACTGAGGAATAATATGGGTGGCACACTGTGACCTTCTGCATCAAAGTTAAAAAATTCATAGGGATGCAAATCGTCTTGAAAAAGAAACATTATGTGCCTCAACCTTACTATATTTCTTAGTTGATTGTCAACCTTGAAGATATTGAAGCTTTTGTTCACTCTGCCATGCTAAGTTACCTGAACAGTAAAAGTTTACATTATTTGGGTAATGGCGAGGCGAGATGATCTTGAGCAATTTTATTTGAGAAAAATGTGGTTTAGTCCCCAATGTTTAGCAGCTATATAGTTTTACTCTTTAAAGTTTTTGTGATCCGGAAGATAGTACAAGTGATTAGAAATATAGCAACTGGAAGGAGGAAGTTACCAAGAACTAAACAAATTAGGAGCTAAGCTTGGAGTGGAATTTTGATCCTGAGAGCTTTTCCCTGAATTAATTGTGTTAATCACTGATGCAAAGTGTCACGCCCCAAATCTGGGTACTTGAGCTCAATTTGCAACGTGGCATGCCATATCTATGAGACCTTACTCCCATAAATACAAGGCATCATGATCATAACTTACAAATTTTCACTAAAATTTATATCTTATGTATACCAATGAAATACATACATTTCACTAAATTGTATCTACAAAATGCTTTACTCCAACTTCTCAAAATTTAAACATCTATCTATAAACCTTTCTCACTTATCTTTTAAACGTACACGAGTCGGCTTTCTTGATCTGCAAGAAAGATAAATAGACGTAGGTTAAGCGACATATGCCTAGTAGGTAGTACTTACTCCCCTGTTAGATCATTTAGCTATATACATACTATATATATATATATAATTGCAAATTTGGTCACACCATGTCACATGCATACATCAATTACAAATGTTTGTCATCCCATTTCATATATTATATAAATATATTTCATTGAAAATGAGTGGCTTATACATAAGTGGCATCTATCAGACGTGACACTTAGTCCCGTAAGTTTTAGAGATGGCTCCTGCCGAACATGGGTTAGAAATACACATAATATGGCATGATTATATTCATTGAACATACTTGCAAATCATAAAATATATCAATCATGCCATCTCATTTCATAAACATAGCTCACAAACAAGCACATGCAATATGCGGCTTCTGAGTAGTCAGTCTAGAAATTAAACCCCTTCTATGTGGGCGACCAATAAGTTTCATGACTACCGATTGGTCTCATTACATATATAGGTCAATCGGTCGGAGTCTATACCGAACTACCATGACTGTCAATCGGCCGGACTTTATACCGAACTACCTTGACCTTGTCAATCAGCCGTGATACGAACTCGACCCAGCAAGAACCTGTCTTGAAGAACCGAATCGATCAGGCCGCGGAAGGATCAATCTTGATTAGGTTATGAAACAATAACTACCTTGATAGACCTAAAGAGAACTCGTCTCTAGAAACCTAATGGATTGGTTATTGACTTGAAAGAACAAGATGATTAGCCTTGAACACCACAAGTATCCAAGCTAAAACTTGATACAGTTCAAGAAGAAACTCAAGTTCCATCAAGAAACTCCATAAAAGGAGACAACTCTCTTTTTATTAATTCATCTTCAATATCATATATTGAATAGTTAAATAAATTTGGCTATTTATAGCCTTACAAGACTCAAAACCCTAATCCAAATTGGAAACAATACAAGTTTCCTTATTTGACTTGACTTCCAAACTTGACACAACTTCCTAAACAAATTTGGAAACAATTAACTACTTTCCTAAAACTCTAATTCAATAGAATAGGAAACTAACTAACTCAAATTGGCTTAACTATGATCAACATGACCTTAACCTTTATTTCCTAATTCAAACAACTTACTTAACTCTCAAATTAACTCTAATTAACAACTAACATTGCTAAAAACTCAATTAAATAAATGATAATAAGAAATAAGCATGACACGGGGTTGGATCTTCAATGATTCTCGAGCCCGATTGCACCATCAACCATCATTGGAATGTGAAGACTTGTAAAATGAATTTTCTTGGACTTGAAAGGAATCCAAATCTTCATGCTCTCATCATTCCCCTCCTCTTGAAAGACGATTTTTCCTCAAATCGAGTGCTTGCTTACAAAGGAGTAACTAGGAGAATGTCTTGATATATGCAATCCAAGAAGCATGTTGCCAACTCAACTTGATTATGAACACGAACCATTGCACATGCTCCATTTGTCAATCCAATTGTACTTGGTTGGAATTGGAAGTTTAGTTTGTTTGATTCTTGAATTCACTTTTGGAAAACAAATTGCTATTTTGTGAAGGTTTCCTAAGTGTATTTTTGGATTTTGGCAGCTGATAATATGAACCAAGTCTAACAAGAATTAGAAATCAAGAATGTGGAAATAAGATTCCAAATCCCTCTCAATTTCCAAATCTAGTGCAAGGCTGCCTTTTCTTGTCTTTGTGTGTCCGAATTGTTCTCCTAAAAAGGGGTGACAAGTGATAGCTAACTCCCTAAAATATAGAAAGAGATGGCCGAAAGTGAGGATAAGATGAATGGGCTAAGGAAAGTCCTAAAAAGTAGGAGAGGTGGTGGCTAAAATGTAGGAATAGGTCTTTGATTGGAAATCAATCAAGATTTCGAAACCAATCAAGATTTGGGAACCAGTCAAGGTTTGGAAACCAAACAAGGTAGCCACACTTCAAGATTCAAGAGGATGACTTTTAGGGTTTTCAAAATGTCAAATTTTTTTCAAGAACCCAATATGCAATCCACAAACTTTAAGAAATTACCAAGACAACTACAAGACTCAAGAACAACAAGAAACAAACACAAGGTATGGGAAAAAAAAATTTCGGATGAACAATACTGCTACAGTAGCGGCGATGAATAGTACTGCTACAGTGTGTGAACAGTACCAATGAACAGTATCTCTGAATTTTTTTTCTTGACGATTCAATACAAGTTACTACGACAGATTTTGACAAACAACGAAACAAGATGCGACACAAAACAAGACACGATTGGAGACTCAACAACGAACTAAGGAATCAACTAGAACAACGACACAAATAAAGCGGTGCAAATTCATACCCTAAGGTAACAATTTTATTTTTTTTGAATTGGGAAGGGTTTGGTAGAAGAATAAAGGAGAAAACAAGAAAAGAAAAAGATATTAACCTAAATCAAGAGCCGAAACTCTGATACCAGATGATCCGAACTCGACCCAGTAAGAACCTGTCTTGAAGAACCGTATCGATCAGGCAGCGGAAGGATCTATCTTGATTAGGTTATGAAACAATAACTACCTTACTAGATCTAAAGAGAACCCGTCTCTAGAAACCTAGTGGATTGGTTGTTGGCTTGAAAGAACAAGATGATGTGATCATCTTGCCTTGAACACTACAAGTATCCAAGCTAAATACTTGATACAGTTCAAGAAGAAACTCAAGTTCCATCAAGGAACTCCATAAAAGGAGACAACTCTCTTTTTATTAATTCATTTTCAATATCATATATTGAATAGTTAAATAAAGTTGGCTATTTATATCTTTGCAAGACTCAAAACCCTAATCTAAATTGGAAACAATACAAGTTTCCTTATTTGACTTGACTTCCAAACTTGACACAACTTTCTAAATAAATTTGGAAGCAATTAACTACTTTCCTAAAACTCTAATTCGACTAGAATAGGAAACTAACTAATTCAAATTGGCTTAACTATGGTCAACATGACCTTAGCCTTTATTCCCTAATTCAAACATCTTACTTAACTCTCAAATTAACTCTAATTAACAACTAACATTGCTGAAAACTCAATTAAATAAATGATAACACGAAATAAGCATGACACGGGGTTGGATCTTCAATGATTCTCGAGCCCGATTGCACCATCAACCATCATTGGAATGTGAAGACTTGTAAAATAAATTTTCTTGGACTTGAAAGGAATCCAAATCTTCATGTTCTCATCAAGCCAGATTCTATACCAGGCTACCATGACCATTAGACAGGACTATAGCCCCTACCGTTTATTTCATGGTCATTTAGAGTTTTTTGTAATATAAAATCATTTCACACGTTACACGCACCTTTCTTTCGTTTTATGAAAATAAGCCACTCATTCCATAAAATATTGCAGAGCAAAATATTTCAAGTATTTGTAATTTCATGCTTGCAAAACATTTGAAATAGGCATACCTGATCCTTTTCTTCATATACCAAAATAAAGCTCTTACTTTAAAAATATTCATATTTAACATTTCAAAAATATAGAGGGTAAGCACCACCTACCTCAAACTATTCTCTTGAAGGGATTCTTAACGCACCCTTAAACTTGCTTCAAACCTATAACCAATAACATATATACCTTAATCAATTCAATTATCTTCTTTTTAAAGTGTCTAGTCCTACCTTAAATAACCCTAAAAAAACATGTTTGGACATTCTCTAAAATGCACTTGAATAGTTTCCCAAAAAAATAGAATGGTTCCCCTTCCTAGAAAATTTCCTAACTTAGACAGTTTCATTTCATTTTTTTCTTTTTCAGAAAATTCCTCAATTTGAAAACTTTACTTTTTTTTCTTTTTCTTTTTGGAAATTGCCTAAATTCATATATTTACAAAGAAACTTTTATATTCTATTATAAACAACCCTACATTAGTTCAGACCGAATTTGAGTTTAGACTAGGCCTCAAAGTTATGTCCATTCATGAAAAAGTAATGTTCAAATTGATATTTGGATTCACAATTGAATTGGGTACTTAAAAGAGTTTTTGAGTTCATTTAGCTAAAATTGGTTCTTTGTGATAACATGGGACTTTTTAAAATAAATTCTTAAATTTAGGTCTTTACAATAAATTTGGTGTTTCAAAATAATTTAATTTTATGAAAATGACTTGGTCTAATTAATTTAGAAATTTCATTACATTATTATATTTTGTTAGGTTAATTATAAAACACTTTGGACTCAATTTAATCAATAGGACTAGTTAATTCAAAACAAGTCCAATTTCAAACCTTTTGGGCCATAAAGGATTTTTCAAAATATTTTAATTGCTTTATCATCATTATCTTAGAACTTTAGAGGTCATTTTGCCATAATAACATATTTTGAAACTAAATCTGTAATTCAGCACGTCTTTCCCAAGGAACTAATCACTAACAGCTCCTTCAATCCCAAACCGTCACCACCATTCAAGTAACCATCTCTGCACTTGTTTTGCACATTTCTCCAATTATAGCTCATCTTTTTCTATTTTTGTTTCTACAAAATTCCACCCTAATCAAGGTTGTTCCCTATTTTGAAAAATTCCAATTCCAATAGTCATCTTCATGAATCATCAAGAGGAAAGCCGTCAACCATGCATATTCATTGGACACAAGATGCTTTCGCCTTATTGTGCTATACTTTTTCACGTTAGAAACAATACTAATATTGATTACCAACTCCTAAACGTGCATAAGAGAAAGTCTATATATAACAACACAGGTCATGTAAAGGAATATAGATAGGAGTTTACTGTATAGAGCAGGAATTCACTGACTTGTGGATATTTATTGCTAATTTTTTTAAATAAAATTCTAATTTCGTCCAAAAAAAAAGTTTTGTCAAAAATATATCTAGACCGAAATGTTTAGTAGCTAAACAATTTTACTCCTTAAAGTTTTGGCAAGAACAAACATGGTCCCTAATGTATCTAATTTAAAGCAGATTTAAAACATTCAAAAAAATTTTCAATTGTTGGTAGAATTTAGTCATGCGCAATCATGTGCCTATTAATTTGCATTTAAAAATAAAAAGTAAAATAGTGGCTTAATTTAAACCACAAAATTTAGGACTAATAATTCACCTACTAACTAATTAGCCTATAAAAAAAAGAAAAAAAATTGTCAAACTACAAAATCGAATCCAATCAAAGCACCTAATTTATCGGTCCAATACTTAGTTCACTTTCTATTCCCACAGTGCCCAAGCAAAAATCTGTAACAATCAATTTTTATATATAGTTTAATAAATTCTTTTTTTTTGTCTTTCATGGTTAATTAGTTATTCATGTGTCATCAGGTGAGTTATTTTTATTATTCAAAATTAGCTCTGATTTTGTTTTTTTAAACAATTTAATTTAGTAAACTCTGACCAATTTCGTCAATCATTGGAAAAAAAATCTGTAAATTGTCCTAAATTTGTTTGGAATTGCAAAGATAGGGACCAAATTCGTTTTTGCTAAAACTTTATGGACTAAAATTGTACCAGGTGCCAAACATTGGGGTCGCATTTATTTTTGTTGAAACGGGACTAAAATCACAAATATACTGAATATTGAGGATCAAAACGGCGTTTCTACCATTTTACTTATTTGAATTTAACTTGAGAAATTATTTTCAATTACTAAATTATATTTGGTCCAAAGGCCAAGAGAAAACAACAGTACTACGAGATTGTTACATCAAATGCCCAGATTTTTTTTCCAATGGTAAACAAGAATATAAACTGTTAATTTTTTTTTTCATTGCCCATTTTAGCAAAGCACAGACTTGGTTCATCCTCCATTCTTCCCCACCAGCTGCCATTACATTGAAGCCTTCACATATTGAATTTGAAAGAAGTTTGCAATTATCAACTCATCAAAGAACATAGCTTTTATGTTATTGATCAACAACAGGATCCGAGAGAGTAACCTATGTTTTCAGAACCGGACCGGATATCGATTCGATCGAGGTCAGGGATCATGGGTCAATGGGTTCGACCGGGGGTCAATGGGTTCGACCGGGGGTCGATAGGGGTCAAACCGGATGACGTCATAAATAAAAATTATTTAAAAATTAAATTATTGTATATAAAATATCCAATAACATATTGATATTAATAAAGGTATATTTATATATATTTGATGTTTCAAATATATTTAACAAGAAAATACAAAGAAATTAGAACAATCAAGTATCATTGCGAGGTCCTCCTCTCCCGAGTGGCCAGTGGCCTTCGGCCACGTGGCAGAAAAGTACAGCGGCCCACGTTCCGACAGGAACGTGGGGGGACAGGTGGGGGCCCGCCAGGCGGGCCGTGCAACCAAATGACCAAAATGCCATTGGGTTGAGCTCGTATTTACCAAAATGCCATTGGGTTGAGCTGATCTCAACCGTCCGTTTATCCCTTGGGGGGTGACGTGGCCCCCCTATCCACCATCCACGTGTCCGCCCCCTCTGCCACGTGTCGCGCACCGCGGCTACCAGGCAGTGGCCCCAAGACGCTCGGGGCGGACACGTGGACGGTGGATAGGGGGGCCACGTCACCCCCCAAGGGATAAACGGACGGTTGAGATCAGCTCAACCCAATGGCATTTCGGTAAATACGAGCTCAACCCAATGGCATTTTTGTCATTTGGTTGCACGGCCCGCCATCGGTGTCAATTCGGGCAAATTACAGCCTCCGCAAGAGGCTGCGTCTAGACAAGATGTGGGCACGGCTCCTGATTAGGACCAAGGGGTCCTTGAAGGACGTGGATCCCATCAGGATTAATAGTAGGGTCAGGGCTCTCGTAACGAGCCAATTACGCAATTACGGAGTCGTAAGTCCGCTTTATTGATGATCACTACGGTTGGGCCTAGTGTAATCTATTTATTGGGCCTGGTGCGAGGCCCACTAGAAATTAAACGGCCCACTGGATCAAGAAATTGAGAACATTTGGATCATATACTCTGATATTATTTATTGGGCCTGGTGCGAGGCCCACAAGGAACTAATTGGCCCAGTTGTCCTCTGACTGAGCTGTTGAATCCAACGCTTGTTCCATATATTGGAACATTATTCATCAGATAGTATTTATTGGGCCTGGTGCAAGGCCCACTGGGAATTAAACGGCCCACTGGATCAGGAAACGGAGAACATTTGGACCATATGTCCACGTCTTCCTCGGTGAAGAGATGGGAGAGTATCTGTACTCTCGGTGATCGGAACTGGACATTGTCTGGTACTTTAGCGGTTGCTAGCTTCATGTGTGCCTTTATCTTGCAGAAATTGATTCCACTCTTGATGTTGGAATCTTCGAGCTTGTACTTGGCTACCCACGGGCACTTGTCATCGTTCAATGAGGAATACGAAGTGCCGTAGTAATGGAGGATGATCGGACATGTGACCGGAAACACGTATTCGGCCTGCAATTGATCCTCCCCTTCGACTCTCGTGTCGAAGATGAGCACCCGCACCTTCCCGGTGCTGTTGATCGGAATCTGGGGAGTATACTTGATTTCACAGTGGTCGATTAGCATGGAGAGCCTGCGCACCCTCTGGACAATTGTCGATGACAACGCAGGGAACGAGATCCTTATGGTCTGAGCATCTGATGATGCTCGTGCTTCCGTGACATTTGATTTATAGTAACCGGCGATGGACTGGTCTGTTGGAATCTCCATTGAAATGTTCACGTGTTCCTGAAGGTGATGGAGGAGAGATGATGAGGAAGGAAGTGTTTGTGTTGTGTTGATGAAACGGTGTCGGTTATATAGAATGATGTGGTGAAGGAACTGTTGGAGAGCTCTACCCAGATGACGTCACCCAACCCAATAGAATGACGTCACTCAACCCATTGCAAAGTATCTGTTGTATTGGGTAGACTGGGTTGAGTACACGTGGCAGATCGGACGGTCCGAACGTCTTATAATATTACAAAGACGCTCGGGGCGGACACGTGGATGGTGGATAGGGGGGCCACGTCACCCCCCAAGGGATAATTGGACGGTTGAGATTTACTCAACCCAATACATTGAACGGCTATGATTGAAGGTGCATCGATCATCGATGGACCGCGGAGGACTTGGTGAACAACAGTATGCTCGTGAGCATACTGTTCTCCTCAGTACGGTTTGCGAAGCGAACCTTGAAGCCTCCACAGTGCTCGGTGAGCACTGTGGCCCCCTTGTATGGCCCCCATCTCGGTGCTTTAGCACCGAGGGCAGGTCTCCGTACACTGTTCATGGATTTGAAATTCAAATCCACGTACGGAACTGCTGTAACATGCTTGGAGATGAGGAAAAATACAGTCGAAGCGGGGAAAGAAACTGTTGTTGATTGACATAAAGGTGAAATGGTGAAAATATGCGATATAAATTGCATTGCATACCAGACGGGATGTCACGTTGCATCCCGTAGGAAAAATGGGAAGTCGAGGAACGAAGAGGTATGCTGGTCCCGGCACTCCCTTCAGACCCATCACTCGAAGGAGGAGGCTGTTCGGCAGCACCGGTGCTGCTGTGAGTGCGGGTCCCAGTTTCGGAAGGAGGGCAAGGTTGTTCCTGCGAGGAAGGAAGCAGCCCTTTGCGCAAAGCGGGATCATAGACGAGACATTCGATCCTGATGAAGGCGTAGCCTGCGACGCCGTATACTACGATTACATGAAGCTCCCGGAACTAGGCCAAGGACCGAGGCATAGGTATGGAAACAAAATCAGGGTGTCTTCCATTAACATTGACGGAAGCGTGCTGATTGGCAGTGATGCTGCCTTGATGGACGACGGACACGGAGCCCACCGCAGTGGGCCCATCGACGGTATATTGGGCCTATTCATTGTTCTGGACCGTGAGCCTAGTGATCAGCGTAAGCCCACCTTCCAGGATGTATTCGGTGAGGTCGCGGGCAATCATGGAATAAAATACAGACTTAGGCAATATCAATTGGTAGTCACATAGATGTCCGAACAAGTCAATATACCATAAGTTCGGAACAAGCTGGATGAAAATATTGAATGCACAGAAAAACAATTTACAATATAGTGCAGTTTTATCTTGCAGATAGAAGATGATTTGAAAGCAAGCTAACAACAAAAAAATGTTGTTACAGTTCATCTGCAGAATCTTGCTAGGTATGATGCCACCATCTAGTCCTGCAACAACATGAATAAACACACAACAATTAGACTACATGATTTTCAAAATGAATTAAATTTAGACTACATGATTAATCTTGTATACACTGTTAGTGCATACATTATCACCGTTAGATATATGACACACGTAAAATTTGAATTTGATATTCAAATTTTATTCATATAACATTCATCCAACCGTGATAGTATATATCCTGATAGTGTATATAAGATTTATACTTAAATTTATCTTTGAGCAATTTGATAATACTCTACCTTGTCAGCTATGTTTCTAGAGAGCCATTCCATGCCCTCATAAAGCCCTTCTCCAGTGGTTGCACATGTGCTTTGGATATACCTGAGAAACACCAAAAAGAAGATCTTAGTTTTCCCCCAAATGTAAAGAATCTCAGCTCTGGATTCACTGTCAAATTGTAAAATGTCACTGCTCTGGATCATCCAGTGCATTCAGACAAGCACAGCAACCAATTGAAAAGGTTACTAGACAGCTAAGGTACAAGTCACAAACACTATATATAGCACGGGGAGATTCTATATATAGTTCCTTTGGTATCATACTCTCGACTTTAATTCACCGTTGGACGGTGAAATAAGTGTTTTAAACCTTTAGATTATATCTGTTTCAATCGTTTAAAATTTGAACAACTATCATCACTTTGAGATAGAAATTGAAAGAATGATTCCCGAAAGAGACCATAGAATTTCCCGTATCGCATGTGTTACATCATTATCAATAGTACCTACAATCAATTATATGGAAGGTGCATTTCTTCTTCAGTAACAAAAAGCAAATAGAGGGAAAAGGGGGATGATGATGAAGAGAGAATTTACCACTGGCGTTGACTGATGGAGTGAAGACCGAGTTTGTCAGTAAGTTCTGCAACATTCATTGCATTGGGAAGATCTTGCTTGTTTGCAAGCACAAGCAGCAGAGCATTCCTCAATTCATCCTACAAATTTATCTTTGTTAGAATGATATATAATTTCAAAGATGATAACATGTCACCTGAACCACAATCTTGTCAATGACCTTTACTCAGTTTCTAACTGAAGCACAAGTTATATATTACAAGAAAATGAGCAAATAGAGAAAGTGAAAGAAAGGATTCATGTTTAAGTTGTAGAAAATTTTCCTGACTTCTATCATCAAATCAACCTGAAATTGGAATAGGATACCTCATTTAACATCCTGTGAAGCTCATCCCTAGCCTCAGCTACACGATCTCGGTCACTACTATCAATGACAAAGATTAATGCTTGAGTACTTTGGTAGTAATATTTCCACAATGGTCGGATCTGAAAATCAAGAATAAATGGTGAGCAATTCATGCAATTAAGACTCAATGAATCCTCAACTTCTCTTCAATGGATATTTTAATGCCAGTCAAGCTTCCAAATTGATGACCATGTTATCCAGTTGAAAGAAAAGCGGGATATGGTTACCCTATCCTGACCACCAACATCCCAAACGGTAAAGCTGACGCTCTTGTATTCCACAGTCTCCACATTAAATCCTGGCAAAAACAAAGAGAAAAAAATAAGTAAATGATGACACTTAAAATGTATAAAAGATGCTGAATTGACAAAATAATTCATGACTAAGAACACTTAAAAAGATGCTGAATTGATAAAATGTATAGTTCCAAATATATTGAGACATTATTCATTAATCATTGTGTTCTATCTTCACAAAGTTCTAATTGCACAAATTTTTTAACAAAACAGTAACAAAGTTCAAACTCAAGTTGTCAGTCGTTTAAACTTTAAAAATACAGTTCAAGAGTACAACACAATGTCCTGCAGTAACACCTTGCTAAAATGAACATTCAAGTACGTATTAAAAATTTTTCTATATTTTTCTTCAAAGAATTGAAAAAAACATTAGGAACCTAAGGTAAGTAGGTTAGTCTAGTGAAATTTGCTGTGTTTTTGAAATTCGTATTCTAACATAGGTTTTTCTAACGGATGGATTATAGACACTCACTAACAATTATTACCCTCTTTTGCATCTATATACTTTTCATATTTAATCTTATCTACCATCCCTTATATTTATTTACTTTTCCTAGTAAACTTTACATTTTTCAAAATGTGACACCTGAAATATATTTTAATCAGACTATAAGCATCGGTTAGTCAGACCCTTATAATATTTATATCTATTGTACCAGTGCATAAACTCTACATTGAGTCAATAGTGTGCAACTGTGACAGGCAACCGTAGAAAGTTCCATATACCAATGATAGAAGATTTATACCAACTTTCTAGATGGGTTAGAAAAGCCAATGTTAGAAAAGAGTTGATGGAAGATTTATACCAATGGTTGGAATGGTAGTCACAACTTCGCCCAACTTGAGCTTGTACAGCATAGTAGTTTTGCCGGCAGCATCAAGACCCACCATCAGCACCCGCGCTTGCTTCTGGGCAAAGAGTTGGCTCAGCTTGGTAAGTAACAATCCCATCTAGTTTAATTTCTTCTTCTTAATTACACCTGCAATAGCTGGAAACAAGATATTAGGGGATTCTACCGTCCTTTGTAGATACCATACCCTCCAACTAAAATGATAACCGTTGAATAGTGAAATAAGTAATTTTGATTCTGGGGGAGGGATGGATAAACAAGAAATAACAAACCAAAAAATATCTTCATCATCCATGAAAATAACGCCAGCAAACCTCGATCAGAACTCAACATAATCATATAAGCAAGTAAATCACAAAAATGATAAAAAAAAAAAAAATCAATAGAAAAAAATAAAATTGTGAGGACTTACAATGAAATAGGAATTTGCTAGTATATTGCGAACGAAAACTAAAAAAAAAAAAATTAGGGAACGATTTGGTATGCTGAAAAAGGAGAGAATATCTTGCTTCGTTATGCCTCCAGCAAATTTGTATATATACTTGTATACATGTAGACAAAAGAACCTAAACCCAGTTGTCAAGTATCCAGTGTGGCACAAAGTTATTGGCCGGATGATTCGGTTTTGATGTCTTAGGAATAAAATTACACTGTCTAATTCTGGTCCTAATTCTTGACTAGGTGAAGGAATAGTCAAACCTCTTCATCCGCTATTTTGTTAAGTAGCTTAATCACTAAGAAATCTAATATGTTGTTAACGCATATATATATAGTAGTACTGTAGTACATCACTGATGTGGAAAAATTCTAAATTTCTTTTTTTGGTGATAAATTTTTAGGTGAAGTTTACTAATTGGATTAATTACATTTACCTCCCATGAGGTTAGGCCAAACTACCAAATTTACCTTGAGGTTTAGTTAAATAACATTGACCTCCCCTGCCAGTAACACCATCTAAACTCGATCCATGGAGGTCATAAAAATGACAAACAACATACCCCTTTACTTGAAAGAGTCAAATTGAAATTCAATTTAAAATTGATATGCAAAAAATTTTTAACGAATATGCAATACAATAGATATGTAAAATCCACAAAACTTTTCTAAATCATGAAAGGTCTATCAATAAAAGAAAACCAAATGTAAAAAAATGAAATCATCCAAACAAGTAAACAAATGCCCACAAATACATCCAGTTGAATTTGCAACTCATGAAATTGTAGAGAAAAGATCTAAAACGCAAGGGATTCAGCTAAAGATGAGTGGGACAATATCATATTGAAGATCTTCTGTTGGGTATTAAAATAGTTGCATCTGACACATTCTAAATACTTATTTGATATTGGTTGGAGTATTTTCATTGCATTTGATGAAATTAAATGGTTTCCCAGATGTGGTCATGGAGTCACAACAGGCTTTATTTGAATATTATTTTGTTCCTATCTTGAAATTTTCAAGTCAAAACTCTGTTGTGAACAAATTCAAAGACGGGAGTTCTAGAAAGTTGGATTGACTATAAAGAAGAAGAATTCGATGCCCAAAGTATGGTGGCGGCATATGTATTTAGCAGCAAGGTGGGTGCAGACTGATAGCTGGGGAAATGGAAGAAATGATGGTTATTTTTTGAACTTTCATTGTATAAATATGTTAGGATTTAGCAGTCAACGTCATCTTACTAACGGCAGTAGGGACCCTTTTGTTATGGTTTTGCAAGATTAAAGGATTATTTTGTAATTTAGTCAAACCTCAAGGTTTATATTGTAGTTTGGTCCAACCTCGGGGGGGGGGGTAAGTGTAATTAGTCCTTACTAATTTGATTCATAGTTGACAAATTGCGTCTCTTAATTATAAGTTATCCGCAGGATATTTTTTTTTGTTCCTAGAGAGTACTTGGAAATTTGGATGGGTGACAAAATAAATTGGACTGTGAGAATTTTTTTTTTTTTGTTTTTTAGTGTAAGTGTGAGTTTTCGAATCCGAAACTTCTCACTCATACTCTTTTCTCTCGTACCACTCAACCCATCCTTCACCTGAGAAATTAATACCTCATGTGTCGGTCAAAAAATTTATAGTTGAACTATTTTAGGTTTTTTAAAAAATCTTTGTTTCAAAATTTTCGATGATGTACAAGATTCCTATAGCTTAATCACTAAGAGATCTATATGTTCCCTGCGTAGTCCCTTGTTGTATATAATATATTGCTAATATGGAAAAAGCCTAAATTTTGACGTTTCTGTCAAGGAAAGAATTTGTAGTGCAGAAATAGTTCATCTAAATCAGTTCAATTAAGTTTTTCAAAATGGAGAATGAAACAATTGCTTTAATTAATCAATCTAAACTACGGTTTATAATTAAGAATTCACCAAGGCCCAAAATTAGAAGCATGTGATATAGAACAGTGAAAGTTTTAGTTTACTGATGTTTTTAGTTTTGCTTTTTCTTATTCACTTTTTTTTTCAGTAAGTTGTGACAAGCATAGTTGAACCAACTATTCATAGAGTTGTTAGCCACTAAGAGAGATTTAAATCTCTATTTGGATGCAGGTCAAGGGATTTGCATTTTAAATATCTAAGTTTTCTTGAAAATTTCGCCATGAGTGTCTACGTAGTATGCACTTGTTTGGATCGGCGATAATTCAGTTTCCTCCAAATTTCCCTTTAACCTCTTTAAGTCCTCCTCTTCTTAGTATAAAGTAGAAATAGGTGTATAATAAAATCCATTGTGTCGAAAAAAAAAAAGCATAATTGAGGGGCTTGATGGGGGCATTTCTTATTCTTTTCTCTTTTTTTTTTTTGTGTTTTTGTATACAAGAGGGCTTAGGTATATGATTCCTTTATCATCTAAAGTGTGGTGGAGCTAATCCACAACAATTATCACCTAAAACATGTAAATTCTTTGTTTAATATGTTTCAGTGGATTATAAATTACGTGTTCAAACTTTGCGCCCTTCAGTTAATAAAATTCAAAAAGTGGACAACAGTACCCTCCTTTAGTCTGGATAGGTCTTATGTAATATAGCAGAGGTGTTTTTGTTTATAGGATTTTGAAAAAAATAAAATAAAATAGAAGATGTAAAGCCCCAAGACGGCTGGAGAAAATGTTCCAATTAGTTCAAGAGCATGACCAGTAATATTACCAATCACATTAGGCACTGCCCTACTCCATTGCCTTCTCTTAGAGCATGTTGTATCAAACATGAAACGTCCTTTCCTATAAGCTCCTTTCAATCTTGAATGATAGTAATTGTTGTGTTTTCCTAAAAAGTTCTTTCCCTAATAACAGATTGCAACAGCTGAGTGAGTCCTTAAAGACCCAAAAAAATTATGCTATATGATTATATCCATATCCTAAGCTAACTGCATAAGTGTAAATTTTATATACAATCGTGGATTGCAACCAAAATGTGGATTGCAACCCATTATATCGTGACTAGATATAATCGTGGATTGCAACCAAAATGTGGGGGAGGAGAAGGGGTTACGGGAGAACCGCCGAGGGGAGGGGGGGTGAAGGAAGACGGAGGAAGAAGCGAGAGGAAGAAAGAAAGGAGAGGGAAGGCAGAAAAAGAAGAGAGGAGGAGGGAGGGAAGGGAAGGAGTGATGGATAGTGGTAAAGTTTTTGAAGTTTTTAAAAATGTCTCACTAAAATTTTAAATCTTAAAAATGCGCCAAAATATATTTTCAAAAATAGTTTCAAAAAATACCACAACAAGTATCTACAATAAAAGTTTTTCACATATATTATTATAGTCAAAATATTTCAAAAACACCCAAAAAATAACTAATCCAAACGAACCACTTAAATGACAAATTTCCTAAAAGTAAAAGGGCTATAAAATTTTCTAATAATTAGAAAGAAGTGCGAAGCTCGTAAAGCCCATTAATGGCAAAAAACTCAGATCACACATGTTAGGTTTATCTATGGATTGAATGGCCCAGATTATATCAATTTCATGACTCTGAAGAGAAACTTTCACGCTCAAACTCAATCCAAACCCAGGGCTTGTGAGACGATAATGGGTTTGGGCACGTCTTTGTACTTCAGCTCAGACCCACTATGTACTATGAAACTTGTGTACAGGGTAAATTTGTAGTAAGAGCCTCGAAGCATCACCTAATTTGTACTTTGCATATCAATTGTAGCACTTTAATTCTTATACTATCAATTTGAAGTACATTCTTGAAATTAGTTGAAAAAGAACAAAACTTTTCTAACTATTTTTGAGTGAGATCATTTTAGTCCCTAAATTAAGGACGCTTATCAAAGTGCTTTTATTCATTTAGGTTTCTAATAGTCTTGTGTTGTGTTAAAAAATAACTATCAAAGTTCCTATGGATTTTAACTAGTTTAAGTAATGTATTACGATTTTTTTAGTATATTAAATTTAAGTGCTACAATTGATAGTTTGAGATAAATGGTTTAGATCAGTGATAGTTCAAATGTGCTTACTGTAATTAATTGTAATGCATATATGTACACATATTTTAATCATATTTTACTATTTGAAGACTAGTAATTGTACTTTCAACTTATGATACATTAATTAGAAAGTACTTTTTCGAAGAAAGTTTTACAACTATCAACCTTCATATAATCGACTTTTAATACAAAAGTTAATGATCCAACAACCAAGCACTAGAAGATTGAGTGTTTTTCTCTTGAAAAGAAACTTTAAATCTTACAAGGGAAAAAAAGAAAGGATTAATTCCATTTTGCAACTTTAACTTTTCTAATATTACCACTTTAGTTCCTAAACTCTAAATTAAGACATTTCAGTCCTTAAACAATATTTTAATTCCCTTTTTAGTTGATAAGTATTTATTTTACATATTTTTAGTGTGTTTTATTACTTAGTTTTTGTTTGTTTTTAGGGTTTTAAAGATGAAAAATGCTCCTTTTAAGCAATTGCATTTAATAACCAAAACTTGCATTTGAATGATTTAATGTGCAAAACATATTATTGATTTATGGGTTTTGATGTTTTATGTTCATTTCAGATCAAGTGAAACATAAGTAAGATGTTAGAGATTATTTGAGGACAATTTGGAAATGACAAAAGCTACAAAATTAGTCTTCCGAGGAGAAAACTGATAAGTGACTATTTTGTGGTATATTTAAATGATATTTTATATTACTTTTAGTCACTTTTTCAATATTATAAGAAAAACAATGATCCATTTTTACTAGAATTAGTTCTAAGAAACTACTTAGAACTTAAAGGATAATTTTGTCCTTTTTACTTGCATATTTTTGTAAGTGCCCGGTGCAACCCAATGAGTACAAACAAATTCACAATGATGCACAAAGATATATCAAATTTAAGCACAATAAAGAAAACTTAATTAAAGAGAAAAGATAAGAAATGCAAACCAAATATCAAACCAATAGCCTCTTCAATTGATGGCGATGCTAACCAAGATGTACAAGTGAATGCTCACTCCTTCCTCACCCCAAACACACTTTGGTTGAGCCAAGGAGTTTTACAACTATTCTAGTTAACCCTCAACAACCTACACTTGAAAGATCACACACCCAATTTAGAACTATTTTATACAAATGAGGCAACCTTCACCAAGGTTTTACCACTTCAAGTGATAGGTTCACCTTCACCAAGGTTTTACTCCACCTAGAGAGTAACCTTCACTTGAGCAACCTCACAACCCAACTTTCCCAACCCCTTATACAACCAACAAAGAATCTTTCTACTCAAAAATTTCACTTGTAAGCTTGTATTTTGTGTTGGCAAAAGTCTTGTGTCTTCTTGTGCTTTGGGGTGTTTATAGAAGGTGAGAAATGGCTCCAAAAGGCTCTCCAACGGTCAAATATTAAATGCTGTCAAAACTAGCCGTTGGCCTGTCGGACGTCCGAACCCTGCGTCCAAACCACCTGTCGGACGTCCGAACCCTGCGTCCGAACGTCGTCAGAGAGTCATCAAATCTTTGCGAAATTTCTCGGACGTCCGATGCGATCGATGTGCGTCCGATGATGTGGTTCTTCATCCTTTCGGACGTCCGATAGCTTCCTTTCGGACGTCCCACATGAGTGCCCTGTTTTTGCTTCTTTTTTTGTGCCACAAGAATCTGTTCTAACAAATTGCTCACATAAAAACATTAGCCCAAATCTACATTTTGGTTTGTTAATCATCAAAACCAAGGACTGATCAACCAAGGTCAACAATCTCCCCCTTTTTGATGATGACAAACAAAATGAAGATTTCTTTGATCAAATAAGTTCAAATAAAACTCCCCCTTAGAAAATGCCAACATACAAAGAAACTTCAATAAGTCCTACTCCCCCTTTTGGCATCAATCAAAAAGCCAACTTCCCCTTTATTTTTCAAGTCAAGACCATAATAGGGTCCTTGGGAGTTATTACAACATGATCTAGCAATCCACATGGATTTCATACCTTTTCTCATATTTTTCTTTACATAGCAATCATTTTGCATATGTCCAAATTGGCAACAAAAGTGACACATGATAGAAGTATTTTGCACATAGGTGGATTTAATGCAACTAATTTTCTTACTTCTTATCATAGCAAACTTATTTGTACCTTGAAAAGATTTGCTTTCTTTTGTTTAAGAAAACGTTTGTTTTTCATTTTGGAGAAACTCGTTCAAGTCATTAATTCTTTTCTTTAACACATTTTGCTCCTCCAACATTTTTTCATAAAACTTTGTTTTCTCTTCCAACTTCCTTTTCAAATTATTTTTGCAATCAAAAACACTTTTTTGATTTTTTAAATCATCATTTTCCATTCTCAAATATTTGTTTTCTTGAAAAAGTTTGGAGTTTTCTTCCAACAAATCATTTATTTTTGTTTTCAAATCTTTATTTTTAGCATAAGATTTTCTCAAACTTTTATGCATTTTAATCATAAGAATTTTCACATCATCATCTTCATTATCTTCATCACAAGAAGAGTGATAAGAACTTACCTCATATTCTCCAACGGCCATTAGTGCCATTTGGGCCAACTCTTCTTTTTCTCTTTTTGAATTGCATTCATCCCATGTAATTTTGCAATCTCCTCTTGAACATCTCTTGTTGAAGATCTTCTTGAAACTTTTGATGTGAGGAGTTATATCATTGTCCATTTTCATGATTTCATTACCCATGAAGGATGGGTTATCCCCCACTTGAGATGCTTTAAAAGCTATGCCTCTCTTATACATTCTTGCATTTTCTTCCTCTTGCACTTTGAATTTCAGCTTTAATTCATAAGAGGTTAGGGTATCCACAAGAGATTCAATGGACATAGAATTTAAATCATTTGCCTCTTCTATAGCATTTATTTTGTTTTCCCATTCTTTTGGCAATGCATTCAAAATCTTTCTATTTTTCTCACCCAAAGAATATTCTTTTCCAAGCAATTTAAGATCTTCAATAATGTCATAAAATCTACTACACATCTCATCAACATTTTCAAGAGGATGCATTTTGAAAAATTCATATTGAGAAACAAGCAAAGATTTCTTTTGTTCTTTAATATCTTGGTTACCTTCATGAAATACACACAATTTATCCCAAATATCTTTAGCTGATTTACAACCTTTAATCCTACTAGATTCATTTACATCTAATGCATTGTACAATATACACATGGCCTTGGCATTCAAAGAAAGGTATCTCTTGTCTTTTTCATTCAATTCTTGTCTAGTCTTTAATCTACTCAAATTGGCGGTAGAGTCAACTATTCTAGCTTCATAAGGACCATCTTCTACCACATACCATAATTCAATATAAACGGATTGTAAGAAAATCATCATTCTTTGTTTCCACATGCTAAAATGAGAACCATTAAACATAGGTGGTCTATCAATAGATTGCCCTTCTAAAAAGGAAACTTTTATGGTTGCCATGATCTTTACTCCAAGCCGATTGAGCTTAGTCTCAAGGAGACCAAGCTCTGATACCAATTGTAAGTGCCCGGTGCAACCCAATGAGTACAAACAAATTCACAATGATGCACAAAGATATATCAAATTTAAGCACAATAAAGAAAACTTAATTAAAGAGAAAAGATAAGAAATGCAAACCAAATATCAAACCAATAGCCTCTTCAATTGATGGCGATGCTAACCAAGATGTACAAGTGAAGGCTCACTCCTTCCTCACCCCAAACACACTTTGGTTGAGCCAAGGAGTTTTACAACTATTCTAGTTAACTCTCAACAACCTACACTTGAAAGATCACACACCCAATTTAGAACTATTTTATACAAATGAGGCAACCTTCACCAAGATTTTACCACTTCAAGTGATAGGTTCACCTTCACCAAGGTTTTACTCCACCTAGAGAGTAACCTTCACTTGAGCAACCTCACAACCCAACTTTCCCAACCCCTTATACAACCAACAAAGAATCTTTCTACTCAAAAATTTCACTTGTAAGCTTGTATTTTGTGTTGGCAAAAGTCTTGTGTCTTCTTGTGCTTTGGGGTGTTTATAGAAGGTGAGAAATGGCTCCAAAAGGCTCTCCAACGGTCAAATATTAAATGCTGTCAAAACTAGCCGTTGGCCTGTCGGACGTCCGAACCCTGCGTCTAAACCACCTGTCGGACGTCCGAACCCTGCGTCCGAACATCGTCAGAGAGTCATCAAATCTTTGCGAAATTTCTCGGACGTCCGATGCGATCGATGTGCGTCCGATGCGTGGTTCTTCATCCTTTCGGACGTCCGATAGCTTCCTTTCGGACGTCCCACATGAGTGCCCTGTTTTTGCTTCTTCTTTTGTGCCACAAGAATCTGTTCTAACAAATTGCTCACATAAAAACATTAGCCCAAATCTACATTTTGGTTTGTTAATCATCAAAACCAAGGACTGATCAACCAAGGTCAACAATTTTTTATTATTTTTGTAGGATTTGGAAATCAACTTCATTTTGGATAAGAAATAAACTTGCATTATGTTAATTGAAGTTCTAAAGTTTGCAAGATGATAAGTTTCAAAGGTGGTTCAAGTCACAAGAAAAAGAAAACGAAGAAACATATTGAAAAAGAAAGTAGACTCAAATCCCTCCAAAGAATTCGGCCAGTTTTTGGAGGGATTGTCGGAGGGATTTGAGGCAATGAGTTGGAATAAGAAGCAAAATTTGAAAAAAAAAAAATAGGGGAGGAATTTGGCCAGTTTTTGGAGGGATCACTAGAGGGATTCCAGTCAAGTTTTGCAACTTCAACTTGCGCAACTTGTTTTCACCTCCATTCTTTCACATTTTTTGAGGGATGTTTGGCATCTCATTTGCAACTGTAAAGATGGGATTCTAACAATAATTCTTGACCTTATTTCTTCAATAATGATGTGATTTTGTTTTCAAGCCAAAATTGATGACTGTTTAGAGGTATGTTCGCATGAAAGATACAAGCGAAGTATTTGAAGATTTCTCTATAAATAGAACATGTATCTTTCATTTTAAGAGAGCTTGGAGAGAGGCAAGGAATACTACAAAAATAGGCCTTGTTTGGAACCCAAGTTTTTTGGCAAGTTTGTTTGCTACTAGTTTTTTAACAACTTTTGCTACAGGAACCCCAAAAACTTTAGATAAAACTTTCGTAGCCCCTTTCTGAAACTTTTAACAAAACGACGTCGTTTTGGCACCTTGTTTTTTCCCTTTGACTTCATAGCAAAACAGAAGACTCTTCCTTGTTTTTCTTTCGTTGCACAAAAGGCTAGGGCTCTCTGAGTAGTTCTCCGGAGTTGACCAAGCAATACGTCAGAGTGTGCAGCTGATCGGAGCAAAGAGAAGCGGCGGGATTATTTTTTCTTTGTGAAACCCATTCGGTGTGCTTGATTGGTCCACCGAAGGTTCAGAAATTGGGCTCTTGCAATCCCATCCGGCACTCCGGCAGTGGCTGATTCATCCCCTCCACCACGCTCCGCCCTGCAAGAAACGGCTGTTGTCATTGCCAAAGGAAGATTGTTGTGCTAATTTTAGGTGCATTCCCTTCTAACTCAACTATTGAATTGAGCTCGGCATTTTTTACTTCCCCAATTTTTTTTTTATGTAGCGTATAGTCAACAGTTCATGGAAATATTTGTTGATTACTCCCTCTGAATTAGATACTAGTGAAGGATTATTGGCGGTTTTGTTATTAAATATGCTAATTTTTTGGGTTTAGGCTGCTGAGTTAATTAATTAGAAGGCAATTTGATTCGAGTAGTATGTTGAGGATGTTTACGAAGCTGGAATCTCTACCACAGTTTTTCTCTTTTGCTGCTTTTTAAATTCTATATATGTTGTGTGTCCATGTGTTTGTCCTTAGAATGTGGCCGTGTGTCTAACCTCAGAGTTTGCTGGAATCCTTAGAGTTTGTTTGTTCCATTGTTTGTAGAAGCTATTGCTTCTTTTCTTCCTTAAAGGATTGAATAACAATTTGACGGTACTGATTGTTGTATACATAGGTTATTGTAAGTAACCTTAAGTAGAGATACGACAGAGATAGACAAATGACTTATCTTGGGACTTTGGTAGCAGTTTTATCTTGGGGCTCCATATTAGGGCTTTGGTAGCAGACTCGAGCAAGCTTTGATGGCGGTATACATTTCAACTTTAGACAATCTCAAGTCATTGAAATTCAAATTGGTTGTATACTGGATCCTTAGGATTCTATTGATAATGATTATTAAAATTTATCCGTTACGCCACTGTTGGGACCTCAGGTTTGATGGCATTGTCACTTGTATCCAAAGATTGAAAGCTACTAAATGATATTCACATGACGAACCTTTTATAAACTTGAATCAGTTGTGTTAGCAACTTTTGTGACAACGTTCAATATCTTAACTAAAGAAACCAAATAGCAGCAGAAGATACAGGCCTAAAACAAAGAGGGGTTGCCTGCCATATCCAAATACAATCTAAGAGCCTGCATTGAGGGAGTAATGTTGAATTTTCTATATAAGATTCCTGATGCTGAAATCTATCCAACCCCTAAACTGCACACCTATTATATAGGAACAGTGAAAAAGTAGTTTATTATTCATAGACTGATATAAACCCCTCATAGTTTGGAAGAGTTTACTGTTCTTATGCTAGCTCAGTTTTGTGGCAACATGTTCTCATTTTGTCCTGATTGCCTTAATGGTTTAAGAACTTTCCATCCTTCTGAATTTTAGTATTCTTTTCATTGTTTTCCTTCATACTTGAAATTGTCCTTCTTTCTGAGTTGGTTGTGCCTTTTATATGAGGTTGGAGCATTGATTGCTAATAAGTTATAGGAACATCTTGCTGATTCGGATGCTATTCGGATTGGGATTGACAAAATAAGTTAGCCTTTCTAATTGGGATTTAGATGCTATTTGTCATGTGAACATCTTGTTTCTGTGGTCCAGTTGTATAGATCCCAGGCATCTGTCTTTTAATTCTTTTCTTCCAGTTGGGTAGAAAATAGCAAACATATATAAACTGATTTTTGAACATCTGAAAAATGCAAAGATACACAGATGGTTTCATCCTAGTTGTTATGGGCAATAAGGAATTACTACTTTGGTTTTCAAAATCTGATGTTGTGAAGGTGGACAATAATCTAGAATTTGTACAACATTTCTCTTCAAAAGAGTCTGCCTCTTAACTTGAGTTCTGCTTATTTTTCTTGTTTCTTGGCGGAATATCTGATATTTTAGTACCTCTCTATTAGACTTTCTAATCATACACCTTGAAGTCAGAAGCAGGTTTTGAGAGCCTTCTAATTCACTGCAAAACATCACCTGATTATGAGGGAGTCGTTCAAACAAATCTTTCTAAGTGTTCTAGGAGTTTAATTCTTTTTTGAATTGAATTTGATCTATTAATTTTGCTTTGGTTTAATTAATCCATGAGTAGTAGTAATATTTTTCATGGCTTCATTTGATTCGAGAAAGATAGGGGGCTAGTGGAATTAGTTCAAATTCTATGTTGTTTGGCAATATTTTGAATGAGGAATTTCATTTCTTTATTTAGCGTAGTTTTCTGTTTTATTATAGAAACAAGTAATTAAGCTAAATTCCAAAATTTGAGATATAGGCATACATTCTTTTGTTAACAAGTTTATGCCGCCGTGCACTAGATCCATTTCTAGAGGTTTGTTTTGGGGATTTTTTTTTTGGCTTTGCATGTCGGACTGTTAAGAATTGTAAGGGCTAATTTTCACTTTCGCTCACAGTCGAAAAACTCATACTTCCTGATCCTATGAGCGCTGCCTGGTCTAAGTGTGGAGAGAACGACTTACAACTTTGCATCACTAATTACTTCAAGATATTATTTTGTGTGTCTCTTTTTCCAACCCCGTCACTAATTACTTCAAGGTATTATTTTGTGTGTCTCGGTTTCATGGTCCCGTGTGCTGCTTATTGGTATTATTTACACATGGTCTTCACCTGTAACTAGAATTAGGCTATATATACTGTGAAAATAGATGTATAACTTCCTCTTGCATCCTTTATTGCCAACTTTCGCTAATACATTTGTCCTACATAAAGTGCAAAAAACCAATGGCTGGTAAGGCTGTTTCATCACGGCAAGGTCGAGTCCAATTTCCAATGGAGAGAGAACTTGAATTTGCAGAGTACTTGATCGAATTTAAGCAAGCTAATATAATGAACAAGGGCAACCTAAAGAGTGAGGTCTTCCGGGCAATTGTTGATAAATTTGCCAAAAAAGGATGCCACTTTGATGCATCTCAAATCAAGGCAAAGTATTATGCATTACGTAGTCTGACACAAGAATACAATCGCATGCGATTGCGGGTCATTGGGGCCGGATGGGATCCCCTCCAACAGACTGTAGCCATGGACGAAAGCAAATGGCAAGTTGTGATTAAGGTTTGAAATTAATTTTTCCTGTTGTATTACATAAGCTTTTACTACTCATACAAGTTTTTTTAGCCTACATCTTATGTTCTTTTTGGTGTTAAATGTGTAACAGAATCCATCATTTGAGAATTACCACAACAAGAACTATCGTGTTTTCTACATATTATCGGAGGTATTTGACAAAATGGATGCCCAAGGGCGATATGCAAGGGATGCAAACCAACCACCAATTGACATCAATGCTGAGATAAAAGCGAGGCAAAGTCAACCATCTGGCAATATAGGTGGACAAGGCCCGGAGCACGTGGACTTAATTGACGATATGAACCCGCCTATGCAGTCAATTGAGAAATCGGATGCCAAACATTCAAAAGGCAAAGGGAAAAGGAAGACTCCGGAATCTTCATCCGCCAAAGATCAAGACGGCGATCTCTCACGTGGTCTAAGTCGCACTTCCTACAATAATGCAATATCTTGGATGGATGTCACGTTTGCTTCTGATCGGATCACGTCCCAGAGCGTAGATGCCCCTCCTCCCCCACCTACAGCTACTTCTGCTCCTCATTCTCCTCCAATTTACTTGGATGATGACCCTTACTCGGTGACAAAGGCAAATGAAGCCTTAGAAAAAATAGAAGGCTTTCCCGATAAAATAGCGGTCACAGCAGCTTTCCAGTTGGCTGATTTCGATGAGCATCGGAGAATATTTTTGAGTCAGAAGAGTGAGGCTAGGAAGCGGTTATATGCACAGAAAATTGGGGGGGCGAACTAGATAACTGAAACCTGCATGTGCCTAGGGGGGTCATCCCCTTTTGGAAGGTTTCACTTGCATGTATTAATGTAATAGATTTTTATTTGTGATTGGAAGATGCTTGTTTTCCCTGTTGGGACAAGAATTTGCACTTTCGTTGTGTTATTACGTAGTTTGGATCATTTTAAGACTTACCATAATATTTCTCTATTTCAAATATTTGACTTGTTCATGGCGAATAATAAATAGAGTTTTACTTCAATATAAGAGTAGTTTCTAAGTTCTGATCTTCCTTGTTATGGTTCATTTGGTGTTTATCCGTCATATGTATTCAAGGTACAGGTGTTGCCCAAACAAAGTATAAATGGCTACGGTTCCGCCTAATTTTGGAGTGAATTTAGATGACCCAGATGATGCAAGACAAGCCGCAACTGCTGTGCTAATACTATTGTACCACTTTCAAAGACAACAGCTACCAAGGATAAGGCAGTTAGTCCGAACAAATGCTATGTCAAGTCAGGGTTGGGTTGACGAGTTGTTGGAGGAACATTGCATTAGGATGCTCGAGAACATGCACATGAATATGCCCACGTTTGTTCAATTATGCCGGATATTGCGAGAACGTGGATACATTACTGAGGGCTCCTGTGATAAAGTGACTTTAGAGGAAGGAGTAGCAGTTGCGTTATATGGAGTGAGCCATGATTTGACACAAAGAGTGCTAGGTGAGCAATTCCAGCATTCCATTGAGACAATTCATCGACACGTGCGCCGGCTGTGTCAGTCCTTAGTCCAATTAGCACCTATTGCATTCCGACATAGGAACACAAATGCTACTCACCCCAGAATACGGAATAATAGACGATTTTATCCCTAGTTTAAGGTACGTGCCCCTCATCCAAAAACTAATAAGTTAAATTTATGTTTAATTTACCCAAACTTTAATGTAGGACTGCATTGGGGCTATTGATGGAACCCATGTCTCGGTAAATGTGTCAAGAGAGGAACATGATGCCTTTCGTAACAGAAAGGGCACGATTTCACAAAATATTTTAGCTGTAAGTGACCATAATATGAAGTTCGTATACGTCAGAGCTGGTTGGGAAGATAGTGCCCATGATAGTCGTGTCTTGTCAGATGCTATTTCCAATCCAAGTGCAATATTTTCCGTACCACCGGTTGAAAAGTATTACGTAGTTGATGCAGCATACAGACACATGCCAGGTTTCATGGCCCCTTTCAAGAGTGGTCCAGGAGGGAGATCACAGACTGCACAGAAAGGATTATTTAATCGCCGTCATTCTTCGGTTCGGAATATAATAGAGAGGACGTTTGGGGGTATGAAAAATGAGATTTAAAATTTTGGAAGGTCCTATGAAAAACTATCCTATTGAGGCACAGAAGAACATTGTAGTGGCATGATGTGTACTGCATAATTTTATTAGGGAGATACAGCCATATGACGTCTATTTGACGGATGAAACTAATATGGATGGCGGAGGTATCGAGGGAGTTCAAATGTCACAATTCCACGTCACTCCAGAAGTACTCCATGATTGGAAGGAATTACGAAATGCAGTGGCTGATCACATGTTCCTTCACCGAAACGAGTAGTATATGGTTGCCTGTCCTAATTTTCACGCTGATTACTTGATTCCCACGTAGCCCAAACTAGGTCATGTAGCAATTGAAGCCTTCTGGTCATATACTTGTTTACCGGATTCTTTGGTACTTGTATGAATGTAATAGATTTTCACAACTTCTCCAAATTATTTTGGAATGGCTAAATTATTTGCATACTTATTTGAGATTCCATATTACTGTGAAATATATGAAAATCTACATGTTTACTTATTTGTATCAATTAGTTGAAAAAAGTAAAAAAAAAATTGCTATAGTAAAATTTTTTTAAATTTTTTTTGCTACAGTAAAGTTTTTAAAAAAGTGTTACAGTAAAGTTTTTAAAAAACTTATACAGTAAAGTTTTTTTATAATTTTTACAGTGATCTACAATAAAGTTTTAGACAAATTTTCAAAAAACTCAGGTTCCAAACGGGGCCGTAGTTTCTTAACTCTTTAGTTTATGTAGTGTAGGATAGTTAGTTTAGCTTAATTAGCTCATCCTTTCTTGTGTATTTGTTAGATGAAAATAAAGTTAAAGGATGAATAAAGTAAGGAGGAAGCTCATATGATAAGGGTTACTTTACCTTCCTAACTCTTTATCTTTTGTAATTGATTCTAAATTTGGTTAATATACAAGTTTGGATTTTATCTTCATTATGTGTTTCTAAAGTTTTTAGTTGAACTTTCTATGATTATATTATATTGATTTCTTAGTTATTTGAACTATTATTTTAAACAAGTTATTTAGCACTTTTGCTCCTCTGATCATGAGTAACTTGGTATCATTAATTGTGATTTTCTAAAGGTGTTGTCTCTTCAATAAAAATTGGGATTTAACACTAGTTCGAAAAAGTGTTAAACCTGGGAAATATACTCATGACAGTAGAGCTGCACCTTTGTGGTTTTGGTAGCTTTGTTTCATATAATTTCATATAGGTAATGAACTTTTAGCTAATTTTATAACCACGAAAGTAGGTTTGGATTAATTATGAATATAGTTGATTCACTACAAGAGTAGGTTTCAAATACATAAGGAAATTGCACTATAACTAGTCAACGTAATAGTGCTTAATGATCCAAAAATTGCACTAACATAAATAGTTAGGAATATTATGGCCTAAGGAGTTTTCATTTGCTATTTTATTGCACAGTTTAGCTTAGTTTTTTTTTAATTTGTTGATTATCTAAATAATAGAGGAGCATTAGTAGTACCGATAGTTATCCATTCTTCTTTGTGGGTTCAACCCTTAATACCCTTTATTCAATCAAAACTTGTATACTTGTAGAAAATTGCATATAGGATATTTAGAATTTTATAAATTTAAAAGTTGACTGTGAATTGAACTTTATTGTTGTATGCATATCTTGTGCTCATAAAAAAAGAGGACCAAGATAAGGGTAACCCATGTTTTGACCCTCAGATTGGGATGAAACCATTAAAAACAAGGAAAATGCAGGAGAGGAAAAACGAGGTCATCACTCGCATATTTTCACCTACATTTTCTGATGGCGGCTATGCAAGTGCATAGTTTTCTCACAACTTTTATAGCTCATTTCCAAATTGAATTTCAGCTGTAGCTACTCAAGAAATCTTAAAGATTTCAAGAAATAAATTTTGAAGATTCCAAGGAGTTATTTGGGCAACTTGAAACAAGATTATTTGGTGTATGATTCATCTATATATCGGCCTTCTTGTGAAGCATTTTTGTAACTTTAAAACCTAAAGGAACTATGCCAAATGTAGGCTTTCAGTAGAATTTCCTAATTCATTATTTTAGTGTGGATTAGTAGTTTATCAATCCTGTATCTAGCTAACATAGATGAAAATTAAGAATGAAAATGGAGAAGTTGAAAACTCATGTGACAAGGGTGACATCTCTCCTATCACTTTATTTCTTTTATCGATTCTTATATTTGGTTATAATACAAATTAGGTTCTTGTTTTTTTATCTTTTATGTTTTGCTAGTTTATATACTTAGGAATGGATGAATTATCTATGCTTGTCACATGAATTTTTCATAGTTAATTGAGTTAGATCTTATATAGGTTATTTAGCACTTTTGTTACTACAATCATGATTAATTTGGTGTCATTAGTTGTGATTATGTAAAGGCATTGTTTCATCAATAAACTTTGAGATCTAATACTAGTTTACGGAAGTGTTAAACCTAAAAAGTTTACTCACTAATGTAGGGTTGAACTTGTGTGACTTTAATTTTATAATTTCAAATAATTTAATGAATCTATAACTAATTTCATGTCACACTAGTAGGTGTGGAATAGTTATAAATATGGTTGGTGTACTTGCGGAAGCAGATATCACATATATTAGGAAATTAGCCATGACTTAACCAAGATAATAAACTCAATTAACTAGTAATTTTCACTTACAAGAGTAATTAGGAATTTCATAACCCTAGGAACCTCTTTCTTGTCATTTTTATTACTTTTGTTGCATATTATTAGTGTAGATTTACGTACTTTATTTGTAGTAGTCTAAATAATAAAAGAATTTGAATCACACGGGTATTTGACAATGTTTTCTGTGGGATCGACACTCAAATATTCCCTATAATCGTATACGATCGATGCACTTGTAGTCGTGGTAGTTTGAGTCATATTTAAAATTTGGAAGCAATTAAAGATCAAACTCCCTATGCATCATTGGTCCCTAAACTCTAATATGAGATACTTTAGTCTCCAAACTATCCTCTGATTCTTACTTTGTTCCCACACTTCTATTTTCTCTCTAATTTTGGGATATTTTTGGGTTATAATTGCTTCTCACTTGACTAGTATTTCATTGGTTTTGGGTCTTCTAATAATGATTGTACTTAAGTAAGATGAGTTTTACATTTTAGGGACTAAACATCTCAATTTATAGTTCAAGGACCAAAGTGAAAATTAGAGTATTATTGAAGAGTGTAAGACTGTAAGGTAGAATTAAGCCAAAGAGAAATGAAGAAGTTTAGTTTAAAATTAACACAAAGAGAAATGAAAGGCTCTGTTTGGACTACTAGTATTATAGTGTATTTCATTTTTTTACTTTTGGAACAGTAGGATTCAAAATGTCTTCCGACTTGTTGTGACCCAATAATTCATCCCAACTTTTCTATCCCAAAATAGTAAAAAGCCAAAACATTTTTCTGACCGTTGTACTGAGTCTGTGCAAACTGACAAACACCTTCTAGTTTTTCTCTGTCTTCTTCTTTACTCCTCCTCTTCATCACCCCCAACTATTCACTGACATAGCATTATCTTAGACTCCGGCTTTGTAGTTGTTCGATCAAGGAAGTAACTAGCTTTGGGTGAAAAAACCTTCCACTTCCTATTACACCAATCTGATAGTTTCAATCAAGTCCAGTTCGATTAAGGTTCAGCATCGCTCAAGGGCTTGTTCCACCGCTGACCGTCATCATCTCCGGCGTATTTAATTCTCTGCGTTTCCTCCCAATTTATAGTGTTCAAGGTACGTTTCCTTGGTTGCCAACAATACTTGGGATTTTTCTTGCAAGGATGTGCTGATTCTTTTGAGTTCGATTTTATAAACAGAAGCATATGAACAGAGTCGTATTTTTCAATTTAATTAGGGTTCGGCAACATATCGGAGCCAAATCTTCGTTCCTGAAACATATGCAAATTCCTACATTGTAAATACTTTCATAGTATTTGGTGATATATATTTCCTTGTGGATCTCTGCTGCACTAGCTCATTTTTTTTTATTTTAAGTTTGCCATTTTTCAAAAATTAAATGCACTTAATTTGAAAAAGTCGCACAAGTCTACCGGCATGGAACCAACATTGTTAAGCCCAAGCAAAAATTCAGTTTGGTAATTCCATGTTTTACCTAGCCCACTAGAGCAATTTGCTCCGTGAAGCAATTCAAACCTACTGCCAATGAATGGAGACGCCTCTTTACGACATATGTGAGTGTATTCTAGGTATTCTCTATGTCAGCTATATGGCTTTTGATGTGTTAATGATTTTTTTTGTTGGTGTTGGTTGTTAGTTGGGGGAGACAATATTGGTGTTATACTTGCACAAATAGAGGATTACACTTCATTTGGTGATTTTTTCATGCCTATTTTATTTATCCTATTTCGCATTTGTTTAGATTGCAAAATCAAGTACTTATCCCTGCACAAAATAAATCTACACTTAATTTCATAGAAATGAAGGCTTGTCTCAAATTATATGTACAGATATATGAAAAAAAACCTTAGTTATGACATTAGTTGAAAAAATTGTATTGTATGTCCTCATAGCTGCAGTTTGTGCACTTAGTTGCCTGAAATTCATTACCATATGCAATCCTTTTTTGTTGCCTGAATTTCACTCGTTATTGCTGCATTTTTTTTACTTTAGCAGCCAGTTGGTGTGGAACTGTTACGTTCTTCCATTCTTCGTCGTACCCACGTTTATATGCCACATAAGCGTCGTCGAGTCTGTAATAGCAGCGGTAAGACCCTCGGTCATGTAAAATTCTGGCCAGATTACTACTTGTATATATTACTTACCAAAAAAAACTCTTTCATATTTTTTTGAATACTAACACCAAAAGTATTTGTAAGCTAACACATATGAATGGTTCACATTCCTTATTAAGCCCCTAACTGCAGTCCTATTGTTTATATTTCACTTTAATGCAGTCCAACAAGTACATTCCGAGAGCGGTTCAAACGATTTGGGTGCTTGTGCGAGAAACTACTTCATAAAGATATGTAAATGATTCCACAAACTGCTGTATCAGCACCTATTTATGATTTTGTGTTTTTTTCTACAATGTACCTGCGCTTGACTATGGATTATATACGTTTATTGCATTAAATGACTGATGATTCTGAAGTGGCCGATTGAAAAAATCACCCTACACTTGAGGCATCCTTTGTAGCGACACTTGTAGAATGGCATAGGAATGATGCTTGGGACAGGCACCAAATGGGCAGGTCAAATTGGCACCATCTGAGCTTACACATGAATGACAAGTGCCACGTCAGCTTGAGGTGGGAGCAATATCAGTCAAAATTCTATAGGCTAGAAGCCGAGTGGAAATGTTTTGTCCGCTTATCGGGGATGTCACAGTCAACAGCATAGACGGGAGTTGGATTTAATTTGAAGCTTCTGTGCTTTCAGGCTATGAAGGAAAAAAGAAGCGCTCTAAAGCGGGTAAACTTCCACTATGTCTTCATTTTTCAGCTTCAATTGACCAAAATTTTGTATAACTTCAGTACAGTTCCATAAATTTTGGAATGAATGAGATGGTACAATTAAACTCAACATTTTTTTTGGCCTTGTAACATGCTGCAAGTAACAGGCTTGGGAGATGAAAAGGCGTTTCTATGTCTTTTCATCAGTTGCATACTTTATTCGTTGTCACTTCTTTTCATCAGTGTGCTTAGAGTTTTTTGCTTGTTTCTGAGATATAGTTGGTCATTCCTAGGGGTGTTCACGAATCGAGCCGCTCACGAGCCGATCGCGAGCGGCTCGAATACGAGCTCGACTCGAGCTCGTCAATATCGAGTTCGAGTCGAGCTCGAGCTAATTAAGTCTAGTTCGAGCTCAAAAACATTAAGCTTGTTGGCTCGCGAGCGGCTCACGAGCTCAATTATATATTTTTTTTTTATTTTTTATTTTTATTTTAATAGTAAAATTACATATATATCCCTAATTTTTTATTATTTGTTAAAAAATTATTATTTTATTCATTTTTTAAAATAAATATTTATTTTTTATTTTTTAAAAATAAAATAATAATAATTATTTTTGTATTTTTTAAGCTCGAACTCGAGCTTGATATTTTGAGCTCGTCGAGCTCGAGCTTGAGTTCGAGTTTCACAAAATTAACTCGAGCTCGGCTCGATTAGCCAAAGTTCGACTCGAACTCGGCTCGTTTGCACCTCTAGTCATTCCCCTTAATTCTTGAGAAATTAATATGATTAAATTTTGGGCTTCCCAAATTGCTTTCATAGTCCAACTGGATAGTTTGCCCTATTAAATTGCTGCCCTGTTTTAGCAATTATAATGTGGATCTGTCACTGCTTGAGAGTCACTCGAATTATGACTTATTTAAAAGTTGCAAGATTTTTTATTTTTGATTAGTGCTGAGCTTGGTTGATACTATAAAAACTGAGGGTGTATTTTTTATGTCAGCACTATCAACTCCCTTGATTGCTTATGGGATTTAAATTTTGCAATGGATGGGGCGCTGAAATAGTTACCAACCAGATTAATTGGTGCAATCAAGTTATGGTTTAAGCTGCCCTGGTTATGGTTCATTGCTGGCCTAAATATCTTCCATTAGTGCTGCAATTTAAATATTGCTTTGGGGTCACAGAAATTGTTACTTATTTGAAGTATGGCCTGTAATTACATTTCCATGCCTGTTCTATCAATTGTATGTAGTTGTCGTTTTGAATTAGTCGGCATTTCACATGACTTGTAGGAAAACAAATTCTATGCTAGATTCAAAGAAGGGCGCAGCTGCAGTTGCTTCTATGAATTGACAGACATTCTTGAGGGTCAATCAGCCACAGGAAAGCATGCCCAATCATTTGCTCAGAGTGATGTCTACCACTCTCCTTGGTCTGCCGAAAAGACCACCGTTTCTGCATCAAGGCACAAGAGAAAGGCAAAGGTAGACGGACCTACTTCAGACTTTGGGGGGAGGATGTTTATATTCTTGTTCTTGATGAAGAAGTCAAATTCATTGCTAGCAGCCGGGTAAACGACCGGTATCGAGTCGGGGGACGTCATCCTATGATGGTTCAAGAAGCACTAAGTCTCAGAAGACCGGGGAAGCTCTGCGAGACGCAGCAACCAACATTGGCAAATTGTCACAGATCAAAATTGAGGAAAACGCTAGACGAAATGAGTGGTGTGTAGTGGCGCTAAAGATTTGGGACCAAAGCTACCCAAAACATGAGCCAATTGATCTGTGGTTCTGAAAACCACTTGCATGCATGAAAGAGTTTGAAAATAGTTAGAGGTGCTGCCACATGTTTCTTCAGTCCGATGAAGGCTTCCAATATTGGTATGCTGACACCATTCTTGACCCGAAATAGTTGTTGCGAGTTGCTGGTGTCATTTACTATTTGAGGAAACTTGGCTGGGTTGGGATAACCGTGTCATTGGTGACCAATTTTGGATTGCTTGTCTCAACCAAAAAATTTTCCAGTCCTGCGGATTTATATCTAATTAGCTTGCCATTAGAGATACAGTTGTAGTATGTATGTAATTGAGACTTTTAATCGCTATGACTTATGAATTTGATGGTGTACTTGTACTAATTTTATATGTTGTTCGAGCTGGTTGCTACTCCCATTGTTGGGTTACAATTTATGACTGAGGACAATTGTATTCATTTACATACCAGCAGATTTTTTAGCTCCAGTTCTTAACCAAAAATGTTGATCAGCTATTTTGGATTTGTATATATATATATATATGTCACAGGTAAACCTTATATATATATATGTTAACTTGTGCCTAAAAGTAGGAATTTGAAACTTGTGTAAACTCTATAGTCTGAAACCCATGGATGGCACACAAATTCAGTTTGCCCCTGCTTATGTCCATATCATTTTTTTAATAACTCCTGGCCCACAATTTGTCCCGCAGCCAAAGGGGCTAAATATGGAATTGAGTAGCTTTTCAATACGGACAAATTTGCAAGTTTGCACCTGAATTAAACAGTTTGCTGGATTTTTTTGAAACTTTGGGATGCAGATGGTCCCACATAAGTCGCTCAATAGTTTATTTGCAGGAAATGCACATGGGTCTTTGGATCTTCACGGGAGCTCAGATGGCCTTTAACATTAATTATGGCCCCAGTAGGATTCTGCTCACTATTGGCTTTTTCCACTAAGTTGTATGAGTAGTAGTAAAGATCTATCAATCAATAACAAGCTACTAACACGCGATGCACTATTTGGCAGCAACTTTTTTTACCCAGCCCGTCATAATGATTCAAAGTGTACACTATGTGTAGTGTCGATAGCATCAAATAGTTACAAAACATGTTTCCAGTCTAATTTATATAAAGCTAAATTTTATAGCAGTTTCTACTATGTTTTCATAGTTGCTACTAAATTCACAAACCCAATAAGAAAAGCTGCTATAGGAATCCTGCTTCGTCTACGGCGACCAAACCTCTCAGTATCTACTTCCATACCCCAGTATTGCTAATTTATAACTTATCATAGCCATATCTCTGGTGTTGGGCAATTTTAAAATTAAGGTGAAATGGTCATGGTCCGTATTCATACTCATATATATATATATATATATATGTAATTGTAGTTCAAATTATTTATTGCATGAGAGTTACAAACCTGGAAAATTTGGAGATGTATATGTGTATATGCATATACTTAATTACTACCTAGTCGGTTTCTTAAATTAATGTTGGATACTATTGTTGGTTGTTGATGATTTTCAAATTTTTTAAGCGGATTATGTTTGGTATTATACATTAGATACATCTAAAATCATTTCTACGTTTCCCAAGCGATTTATTTGATTAAAAAATACTTTTTAGTCATTCTGCAACAAATTAGCCAGAGCTTCTTTAATGAATTGTACACCAGGTTTGATTCACGACCAAATTAGGAACATGGATGGCAGATGGAATACTTGGGATCATCATCGAATTATGATGATAACGAAGACAAGGACTAGCAACTTATCCATGGGCAATGGTTATTCTATTCAACCCTGTGGCTGAACGGCTTGCCGGATATATATTGCCTCTACCATGCCAAAATAGCATGCTAACTAGCAGAGATTATGTGCAAGAAGTTATTCATGGCCATCCTGCAAGAGTACTTGAGAACTGTAGAATAACAATGGATTCTTTCATGCGCCTATGTGACATTCTTGTGAGTGGGGGATATGTCTCGCAAAATTCCCAAAAAAGAGTCCTCGTAGAGGAAGTATTATGCATGACATTAGTTATGTTAAGTCACAATCATTGAATGCGGTGCCTTGCTGAGCGATTCCAACATTCCCCGGAGACCATATGTAGGAACATTCACGAGGTGTTACGGGGGCTTTGTGAGTTGGGAAAATTCTCATTCGTCCAAGACGGTAGAACGAGGTTCATCCTAAGATTTACACCGGTCGGAAATTCGCCCAGTGGTTTATGGTATAGTATTTATAGAAGAAATTTATACTAGTAATATATAGTATTGCTTGTGATTTTTTTCCAAAAATATTACATCATAATCCAATGATTGTGTTCAAATTGTGACTTATGCGCTAAGCAACTAACTTTTGGGTTCAAAATCTATAGAATGTTGTAGGTGCAATGGATGGTACACATGTTCCAGCACATCCTTCACCCGGAGAGCAAGTGGCGTACACGAATAAGCATGGCCAAGCAACTCAAAATGTACTAGCCATTTGTGATTTTGATATGCGCTTTTCATATATTTATACTGGTTGGGAAGGAAGCGCCCATGATGCACGCGTCTTGGATGGAGCACTAACAGGACCTACACATTTTTCGATACCCCCTCCAGGTGCACTCAATTCTTTTTCAAATTGTTTTGCTTCTGTGCAACTGTGGTATGTGAGTATATGACTTGAGACCGAGTGTGTTTTTACTTATATTTGACCTTTATTCTGGTGTTTCTAGGAAAATACTACCTTGTGGACTCAGCATACAGAAATATTCCTGGATTCCTTGCACCTTATCGTGGAACATCTCGACAACCTGCACAGGGTCGACGTGGGTTTTCCTCCCCGAAGCAACTTTTCAATACTCGTCATTCATCACTTAGAAATGTAATTGAGAGATGCTTTGTGGTGCTTAATAGGAGATTCGCCATCCTACGCGGTCCTGTACCTAATTTTTATATGAATACACAGATAAATGTGGTGATAGCTTGCTGCACTTTACACAATTTCATACGGGATGAATTGCCAGATGATGACATATTCAATTATCATGATCAAGAGATGGATATCGAGGGAGAAGGAGGGGTCCCACCAATGCCAGAAATTCAACCCCTAAGTGCCTCATAAGAAGAGGCCAATGAATGGCATAAAATGAGGGATGAACTGGCAAACGGAATGTGGAATTCGTATTGGAGTGCGAGACGAAGGTGAGAGGGTAAATGAATTTATGACCATTGCATATTAATAAATATGTGAGGCGAATAACGTTAATCCAAGTAGTCAGCCTCATTTTAAATTGCAAGAGTTCAACTTGTTTCTGTCATGTGTGTACGTTTCCTAATTGGTATATGCTTGCATCACAAGAGTGTGTCCAATTCTCTGTATTGAAAGTGATGTAATATGTATTAATGCTGGTTTCATATAATTTAATGAAAAACTATTTAGCCCCTGCAAATTAAATGCACATACAGTCAACTTTTGTTGCCTGAGGTTGCAAATTTAGGTGAATAATGTGATATAGTCAAAAAATCGGTGGTAAAAAAAAATTTATACTTGCAAGGATAGAACATACTATCCAAACGCGAATCCTATATTGTATTCTCATAAAATTGACTATCCATATGAGATTGAGTTATTCTTATCCGGTCAAGCCATTTGACCGAATAAAAAAAATTATCCATTACAATACTCTTAATCCATACAAAGCCAAAAAGATTAGTTTAACATTACTTGCGTCATGTGAAATTCTTTATGCATAACTTTTTTATATACTATCGGTTTATAATTTATTTATTTATTTACATGAGCGGGTTTAGACCATTGTCACATAACATGAATTCAAATTTGAAATGCAAATCATATACACGTGGCATTCATCCAAAATTGCTAGTGTGAAAAATTACTACATTATTAGTGCATAAAAAGTTAATCCATTCTATATACCTAGGCACTTTTATTTTTTTCTATAATCCATTTCGTCATGCCTTACTTATCTCTCCTCAATTACTATTAATAAACTTTTATACTTATTTTACCTTATCAATGGATTTTAATTCTCTCCCTTTTTTTTGTTTTATATGTCATTGTTAATAATTAATTCATCATGACAAAATTCTTTATTAGTCATATTTATACTAGGTTTCTATTACATCAACAAAATGGCTAACAAGAACAAGAATGTTAATCTATACTAGCGGTATCAATTAATGGTAACAAAAAACTTATATAGTCACTATATTAATCATTAATTTAGTCCTAAAAAATAATTATTCAATGTGAACCAACTAGAAAGGAAACAAAAATGAGTTAAAGGTCATATAAAGTATCTAATTTAAGTCTAAGATTAATATTAGTAGAACAGAAAAAGGGGTATCATATTAGAATGGAGTAAAAGTGAGAAAAAAAAAAGAGAGGAACACATGGAAGAAATATTAGTCCATGCATTAGGCATACTCAAGGGCACAAAGTGATATGTATGGCATATTGTCATAGTATCATTAAGTCGTGGGATAAACAGCTAATATATTAAATTTACTGGGCAAAATGTGACCAGCCCCTAATTCAAGGGGTTAAATGTCATTACACTTAACAGTTTTAACCCGGCACGATTCCTCCAATCCTCTCGATATATAGGGCCAAAAAAAGGGGGAAAAAAAGAGTCAAGAGTAATATAAAGCCAAGAGTAAGGTAGTAACTTTGAGGTTTCTAAATCATACATGTAGATTCTATTTTAACTACTTCATTATTCAAAAATTGAATAATGAAATGTTGCAGCCAAAAAAGAGTTGATGTCAAATTGTCAAAGCTTTGATATGCTAGCTTTGCTGCCATCTGTGGCTTGCCACGGTAGGTCATTACCTCAGTTTGTACTTACATGGTGTACATATTGTTTTATGGTTATGAAGTTATTGACCCTCTAGGCTGAAAAAAAAAAATTCAAAATGTCAACCAAATCCTTGCTCGACCAGCGATTTGTAACTGATTGGTTCCTCCGACTAGAGGGCAAAGAATAATCCATTAGAACTTTTTATGTTTCGCTCTTGCTATACTATTTATCTGATTGACACCACGTTCATGCAATAATTAACAAGAATTCAACTTTTAAAATATCTCACTGTCTGGAACAATTTGATTGTTGTCAATCTCAAAAATTTGATTTTCAATATCAAAATATATGAAAAAATTGTCTCCATTACTATCCTTAACTAAAAAAGTGTCATCAGAGATGAAATTTCGAATGTCTTTAATGATGAATAAATGATTAACCTTGCTGTAACTAGAATCATCATGACTCCCCCAACTTTGAATGTTTTTAGTCCTATCTTTTATATCTGGCTCATCACCTTCACTGACTTTTTTAATAGAACCAAGACTTTCCGTTGATTTATTTAGCCCACACCGACATTTGAACTTCTTCTTAAATAATATCAAATTAAACCATCATCTTTCCATAGACTATTCTTGCCTTCCATTTGCATGAAAATACAATAGATGAATAGTAATTCAATCCAAAATTTATTTATTTGAATTTGAATATTTTATTTCCTATATAAATAAACATAGAAATCCAATCACTGGAATTTTGTAGTAACTAATAAAATAGGGAGTTTGAGTATTGAAAAAAATTCTTGTTACTTTGAGAAATTATATAACATAGTGTAATATGAAAATATATATAGTAGAAAACCCCAAACTCGACTAGAGGGCTTAGGGCTTTTGTTTTATAATGCTTAAATGAATGTTTATGCTAAAATATAAAGCTATACATCATAAATGTGTTGCATTAATACTTCAGTACTTTAGTCATGACAAATATTCGTACAATGTAAAGAAGCAAATAGTAGTCAATATAATAACTAGCACTCAAGTAAATAGCATAAGGCAACCATCCAAGTTAACGAAAAGTCACTACTGCACTCATCCAAATAGACTTTACACCATCTTACCGAAGATAAACAAAATTAAGGATTAATCTTTCTTACATTAACAGTGTATGTACTCAAGTATTGGATGAATGATAATTATACAAAATTTAAATTTGAAATTCAACTTTTGTACACATGTCATGGATCCAACTTTTGCACACATGTCATGGATAATAGTATATATACCGTCAGTATACATAAGATTAGGCCTTGTTTGATAACCCAATTCAACACTTAAATATAAGGGGTTCAGATCTTAATATGTTTAGTCATATTTGATAACAAAAAATTGAACATCTAAATTAATTAAGTGGCACTGAATTTTTTAGGTAAAACTTACTCTAAAAAATAAGTGATAAACTATTCAGTTATTACTGAATGTGATATACACTCAAAAATATTTGATTTAACACTTAACAATTCAATAACTTAATATATTCAGATTTCAGATTTCAAATTTCAGTAAGTAATTAGATAATCAAGTTGTTCTTTACCAATTGGCCTAATAAACACAATCAATTGTTAAATTAGTAATTTTAATACAGAGACGCACAAAATATATATGAGGGACATTCTTGGGCAATTTTTAACACATTGCCTAAGTGCATCAAAATGCTCCAAATCAATCAATTTTCCTCATGCAATATGAGTAACATGCAAAGACTCGATCTATTTTAGAACCCATCAGACTATTCACTCCTGACAATGAAATGTAAGCTCCCCTTGTCTCCCTGGAAAAGCAGTAGGAGTGGTAATTTTCGACAAGACCCAAAAATACGACACGAACCTAACACGAAATTAATGGATTTGGGTTGAGGTTTCGAGGGTTCGGGTCAGAATCGGGTCGAACCCGAAAAGAAAACAGGTCGATTTCGGGTCAATCCGTGGGTTACCTGATATGACCCGTTTACGAATTAAAAATAATTTAATAAACATAAAAATTATTTTATCTAACTAAACTAAGTTATTCTTTTTTTCAAAGGCATTAATTACTTAATCCTAAATGAATTTATTTAACTTGTGTGAAGTTGAAATTATTATATTTGAACAAATAATATATTATATTATTTTTTTACTTTTATACTGTTTTAATTTATTTTATATTTGGTTTGGGATAAAACACTTTTACAGTGTTTAATTTAATTTAGATTTGGTTTGAAAGTATTTATTTAAATTTTTATTACTTGATTATGTAATTAATTTTGTCAGAAATTGATTTTATTAGAAATTACAGTGATAAATTAAAAAATTAAAATTAAGTTTCGGGTCATTTCGGGTCGACCAGCCAACCAGAAATTTTCAGGTTCGTGTCAGGTATCCTGACCCGTTTCGAGTTGCACGGGTCAGGTTCGGGTCAGCGGGTTTTCTGTTATACCCGGGTCTCAACTCGACCCGCTAACCCCAACTCGGCCCGATTGCCACCCCTAAAAAGCAGTGTGGACTAGGCCTGTCAACGGGTCGGGTCTAGACCCGGATCCGGACCGGATTCGTGAAATTATTGCGGGTATGGGTAGGGATTTAATTCCGTTTCCCGGATCCGGATCCGGATCCGTTTTGTCAAACAAAAAAACGGGTCGGATACGGAATATAGTATTCCGACCCGTATTAGACCCAGATCCGGATATAAATGAATTAATAATTTAAAAAATATATATTTATGAATATAATTTGATTAGGGTGATGTATTTGAATAAAGTCAATTTGATTTCTTTTCTTATTTTGTTTTTTCTTTGCATTAGTTAGAAATTAGTTTACAAATATATTTTTTTCTCATTTTTATTAGAAATTATAAATTTTGCTAAATTTGTTCGGGTAGACCCGACCCGGATCCGGAACATAAAATAAAAGACCCGTCGGATAAACGGGTCGGATCCGGATCCGGATCCGCTATAGTAATTCGGGTCCGGGTCCGGAATAATGAATTCCGGCCCGGACCCGGCCCGTTGACAGCCTTAGTGTGGACAAGTCCTTGGGACCATTTATATTGGGAGAAAAATTTTACAGACAATTTGTTCTATCCTTCGAGCATTTTTCTACGAAAAGAGCGTGTCCTGCACGCGAAAACCATGTGGATCCAGCATATAATGACACCACACTCAACTACTCAAGTATAGCCTGCAATATTCCAAGGGATGATAAGAGAGAAGAGAAAAAAAAATAGTAATAATTAAAGTTGAAAAACAAAGGCTGAATATGCCTTTTGTCCAAGGTACTGATCCAACTAATCTTTATAATCAAATCTAAGTCCATTGTTGTTGGTCACCCAAATCCAACTTCTTAACCACCAACCTTTAACTATATATATATATTTCTTTATTATGTCCAAAGGTGCTAATGATGGGTTGGCAATGGCTGGAGTATTTGTTAGGGATTGCTTAAGCAAGAATACTTATCAAATAGTGGTTTGGAATCCAAAAGTTGTCCAAAAAATTAAAGAAAACGACCTTACATAGTTTATGTCATCGTTGAAGTGAACATAACATAGTTGTCACAATTTTGTTATGCTAACAACTAAAGAGATGGATGGTATTCTAGATTTGTAGTTGCCTATTTTCATGCATGGCACATAGAATACAAAGTCACAGAAAAAAGAGTCTTTAAGGATATTTCACTCTTTGGTTTCTTACATGATTTAGAAGTAAGAAATCGTTGAGGAAAAACCCTCCATAATTATCTGATTAATATATTTGTTTAACTCTAGATCAGGGCTACAAGCAGATTGAGTCAACTCGCAAATTGGCTCAACAAATGACTCAACTTCGTTGGACATTCATCGAGCTAGAGTTGGTACCAAAAAACTCAATAAGATGCTCGAGTTAAATTTGAATCCAAAAATACTAGACTCAAAGGCTCGTCGACATACTAATAATTAATATTTTATTTTATTTTAGCTCAATTTGGCACAAACTCAGTCTTAATCCAGTTGGAACGTAATTCGAATTTAAACTTGATGTCATTTTAGGTATCCAATCGAGTCCGAACTAAAATTCAAGCACCATATATTCGAGTCGACTGGGTCAAAAATTGACTCAACTGAGTCGACTCAACTCATTTAGAATCCTGCTCTACAGTCGACCAAAACCTAACTGATTTGACTTAACTCGTTTAAAACCCTCCTCTACATTTTTAAATAAAAGACCATGAATGTGAGAGAGTAATGTACATATAATCTAAGACAGGAAACAAATATTCTTAATCACTTGGCTGTATCTGATTTTTAAATGCACCTATAGTAATTTGTAGCTGGTCAAGGATCTTAATTAACTGGGATTGCTGCAGATTCTGAGTATTTTGAGGCCCGGCAGAGGCAGACCACCATTACCCCGTCCCACCACCACTTGCAGGCCACCACCAACCACTGCCGGCATTAGGAATCCAAATGGTGTAGTGTGCATTCCTTGACCTAATATTAAATGCAACTTCCCAACTCTCAAGAACCGTTTTCCTTTATTAGTCTAAACCTTGCCCTGTACTTCCTTCAAATAATTAAATTCTTGCAAGGATATGCCAAATTAAATAGTAGCAAACATTTGCCCTTTATTTGCTCCCATTAGTTTCCCCACATTAAATTTTACCCTTCACTTTTCATGAAAATCAAAACCCATTTTATAAGGTTAAAAAAAAAAACCCAATTTGTTTTCTTTTTTCTCGTAATCTAATGTCCGAATAGCTTTCGAATGCTCAAATGCAAAACTTTACGATCAATCAAAAACCAATTGACCTTTCCAAAGGCAACCCTAAACCTTACTATCAATCCAAAACCATATATCCTTAATAAGTATTTTTCAACTGCCAATTTTCAACAGATAATTCTCAAAAATCTAGGTTACACAAAATTATACCCAACTACCCCTATATATATATTGAAAAATATTATTTGCACTATCAGGATTTGTTTTATTATATAATCTAATAAATAAGAACTATATTATTAAAATAATAGTGAGAGGTCCCCACGAGATTGGTCCAGTAGTAGCAGCGGTTCTTTGGGACACAAATGATCTTGGAATCGAAACTGTTCTCCGGAACATCCTATGATTCACCCTGGAAAACGTTGTGTGGGGCCGCGGCGTTTCCCTTCGATTTGGTGTACCGACTCGGATCCAAAGAGCTTGGGTCAAGACATGTTTCGAGTTAAAAAAAAAATAGTGACAACGTGATAAAGATTTTCCCCTGTATTTTTTGCCCTAGATTTTGTCTTCCATATTTTATATTTCATAGTATTTTCTTTTACCCCAGTAATTTTTTGTTGCATAATTAACACTTAGACCATCATGATCAATAATTAACATGAGTTTCAAACTTGAAAATTCTTTCTTCAAATAGGCAATGTGGAAATCAGTTTCTGTTAACCAACACTTTTTTATGACTAGACTGCTTTACTTAGGTGCTAGATTACATGTGACCATGTCAGGTAAAGCAAAAATAGGGAAAAAAAAGTTAAAAAACAAACAGAGAGAAACAGTAGTGAAAGAGATGAACAAAAACAAAAACCAAAAAAAAGACAGACAAGACTAGATTCTTTTTCCTCCTGCTTTCTTCTGAGTAAATAATGATGTTCGAAATCCAGCCTTTCCACCACTACCATGGTGTCATCTTGCTCTTTTCCTTGGCCTTCGCCACCTCATCTTCTCCATTCTTCTCATAATTTATTGACCAGACCTGTTATTTTTTATATGGGGTTTTCAGCTTCTTTGGTACAGGAGAGCCAGTGACAGTGAAATGAGTATGAGGAGTCTCACTTTTTGTCTCCTTCTCTAGTCTCCCTTTCTAAATTCTTTATCTTTTTACTGTCTACATTCCCCAATTTTGTCTCTTGATTTAGAGGGACCCTCCTCATCCTTTTATTTTATACTTAGTACTAGGACTTCCTTTTTTTTCCTCTCCACTGTGGATTCATGGGTTTTTCTGTGCAGCAGAATGCATCTGAACTGCTCCCAGCCCAGATCAAATCTGGCCTTCTCTGGTAGATTTGAACTGTTTTCTCAAATGGGTTCTCGCTATTTTCTCTGATTAACTAAGGTATGTAACTGAATATACTTTCTTGGCTTCAGATGATGTTGTCTAGTTATGAGTTTAGACTTAAATTTTGTGTCCTGTTTTTACAATTTGTAGAAGTCATCCAAGAACTGCTTTGGATAAACAAGGGGGAGGAGAAGGGGACATTATTAAGCAGATAAGAAGTGAAGTTTCTTGTTTTGGGTGTATAAGCTATGAAGGATTTTCCTTCTTGTTTTGGGGAAAATGGGGTTCAAGTTGCAGATTTTTCATCGTCATCTTCATCAACTGCTAATAAAGCTGCTCAGAATTTAGTAACTTCTGTTTATCAATGTCGATTGCGCGGTAAATCTTGCTCAATAACTGTTACTTGGAGTAAAAATTTGATGGGTCAAGGCCTTAGTGTTGGGATTGATGATAACACGAATCAGAGTCTTTGTAAGGTTGATATCAAACCGTGGTTGTTCTCTAAGAAGAAAGGGTCGAAGAGCTTAGAAGCAAGTTCTAGTAAACTTGATGTGTATTGGGACCTTTCTTCAGCTAAATTTGGATCCGGGCCTGAGCCGTTGGAGGGCTTCTATTTGGGGATTGTTTGTGAGAGACAAATTATTTTACTGCTAGGAGACATGAGAAAAGAAGCTTTGAAGAAAACAGGTGCCACCCCTGCTTCATCTGGTTCTGTTCTGATTGCAAAGAGAGAGCACATTTTTGGTAGAAAAATGTTTGGGACTAAGGCTCAGTTTTGTGACAATGGCCCTGTACATGATCTCATGATTGAATGTGATACGACTGGCATCAGCGATCCATGCCTTGTTATCCGGGTGGATACTAAGCCATTATTGCAGGTGAAGCGACTGACTTGGAAATTTCGAGGGAATCATACCATTTTGGTTGATGGGATTGGAATTGAAGTATTTTGGGATGTTCATAACTGGCTCTTTGCTACGTCACTTGGAAATGCAGTTTTCATGTTCAAGACTTGTGCGCCACCTGAGAAGTTATGGGCTAGCCAACCTCTCTGTGATCCACAGACATTACATTGGTCATGGTCACAGAGATTCCGAGATACTCAGTCACATAATCTTGGTTTCTCTTTGATATTGTATGCTTGGAAGAATGAATAGAAGATTTTGCATTCTTGGTTTGGTTGAGTGCTAACAAGACCCTCGCTGAGCTGTGATTTTATTGACTATGAGCTTATATTATACTTGATTATATTTCTCCATTTGTTTAATAGCTTATTTAGTACATTAAGAAGTTCAAGAAAAAAATGAGAAAAGAGATAGACAACGTTCTTGTCATTCCTTGTAAATTCTTAAAATTGAAATGTCTGTCATTTGATCTTTATTTCTTTGGGAAATTTCAGTGCAAAAGTTAGCTCCCAGGATGCTTGTACAAAAACTTTTTTTGTTTGGAGCATGGTGTTGTCTCTTTTTATTGCGCCATGTATTGATGAGCTATGTCTCTCTGGCTCTTTGCAGTTTCAACTTACCTGTAATCATATTAGATATAGGTGTTAGCCATTTGTGAATTATAGTGGATCTTTTTTCTTTATGATAACCAAAAGAGACGTTTGCTTGAATTCTTTACCTGTAATGATACAGGAAGGTTGAGTTTGAAGCTTGAAAAGCTAGTTGGGTCAAGATTTGATGTATTTGCATTGTCCATGTAAAACTTGGTCCAGCAAATTATTGCTTCATTTTCTCTGAGGGACATACTGCACTACGTATATTGGAGGAGCGAAAAGATGTTTTCTAGAGTTGGTATGAATTCAACCCTCTTACTTCCACATATTTTAACAATTTAGGGCAAATGTAGCCTTAAATCCTCAGTGTCAATGTTGCTTGGAGATTTCAAGGCTTGGCAGCACATAGACCTTTTTGAAAGTCTACTATTTTGGGATTTACTGCTATTGCGACATGGCCAGTCTTAAATCCTCAGTGTCTGATTTCCTTATGCATGAATAAAGCTTACTTATATTTTTTTATGTGGGGTAACACTATTTAAAAGCTAAGAGTGTATGCTTTTGGAGAGGAAAAGCAAAGCTGACCTATGTTTATACAAGCTTATTGTTTGCAGTTCACATGATCTTATTACGAGTGCCTTTTTACTGCTTGCTTTTTCTATTTCTCTGGGAAGCATAAGAGAATCTGTAGGAAGATCAAAGCTTGGCCAGAAATTGATGCAGATGCTGCTATAGCAGTTTTTACCTTTATATTTTATTCTCTTCCTTTGCACCAATGCTAATTTTATTTAAAAAGAAAAAGCACTGAGGTGTTTGCCTGTAGTGTAATTATGGCATATATTTCTCAAAATGCATATTTTTTCCTCATTTGTCAGTACTGTAGATATTTTTTAAATCACTAGGTACTTTTATGCAATCACACCTGTGGGAGGAAGATGGAAGGATAGGTTCTTTTTGAGCTTATTTAGCTTTGGCTTTGCAGGGCTTGGAAATGGATTCAGTATTATGTACTCTATGGAATTATTTGGTTTTAGGAAGCCGAATGAGAATTAGAGACGTTATCGTGTCAAATCAAGTAACATTCTTTCAGGATCTGTAGAAGAGAATGTCTGCCTTGGGCCAATTAAGTAACACATTTTAAGGATCTGTACAAGAGAATGCCTGCCTTTGGGCAATTATATGGTTCAGTACCCTTTGTCTGTCTTGGGGCATCATATTGCTCTATGTAATTGACACATTTAGACTTACAGTATCATTCAACTTTTGACTATTTCTTCAGAGGTTTTGGCCTTTTCATTTATCTGGAAACTAAATTTGGAGTTTGTGAAAAGTGTCCTGCAAGGTGAATAATCAGAAACTGAATGAATTATCTAATTTCTGTTCCGTGCTGTTACGTGAAGAAAACGCACTTCTTGATGTGAATTTCATGTATTAACTTGTTACCTTCAAGGCAGGGCTTTTATATGTTTTAAAGAAATTGCCTCTGATCATTTCAAGAGTTACATCCATAACAAAGGGATTGTTATAATTAACTGAGTTTGCATGTTATCATGGATTATTTGGTTGATTCCTATGTATATGATTTGTTATTAGCTCCTTTTCTTCTATTCAGAATTGCATCCACGCATACCCTGAGAGCTAGTTAGGTAAGAAGCCTCCATGCCTGAATACATAAAGCAGTCTGGCTTGAGGTTAAACAGGAGAAACTGCTTAAGGCTTGAACTGTTATTCAGTTTGCTTCGTGGAAATTTAGTTCTGAAGAATCTTAATCCATGAAAAATAGAACTTATTAGTCTTCTTTCTCAAGGTATGTGTCCCTAGATTCATTTGGATTTACAAAGCTTTCTTCCTAAATGGTCAAGGAGAGGAACTACTAAAGGTTTCAGATGTTCTGTTTGTTATACTCAGTTTAGATCATTGAGAATTTTCAAAGCTGAAAATGAAATTCAGTTTATTTCTCAAAAAATTAGACCTTGTATGTGCTATAATTGTCCCTGCGAAAGTTACATTTTGTGGCTGTTTATATGTTGCATACTGTATCCTTAATTAAATTGTGTATAGAAGGGTAGACTCTGAGAGATTAATTTTAGGAGACTGCAGTGTATATTTGATGTGACAGTCTCTTTTATTAGAGTCAAATGGAGTCATACTTTGTCCTCCATATCTGGATATTCTTTTGCGTGAAGGTTTACGTGTGGATTAGTAGGAAGAAGGCATTCGTGGAAAGAATTGGCAAACTTTATTAATCTATGATCTGATAAGTTTCAGTATATGAGTACGTAAATAAGATAAGATCTTTTTGAAACGCTTTATGAAAAAGGTAATCACTGCATATCGTACTTTCCTTTAATGACAAAAAAGTGTTTTCTGTCCGGTTCTTTTGTTACAAGGTATATCTAATAGTTGCTGTTAACATTCCATTTCATTACTTTGATTCGTTTATTACATTTTGTGCCTTTGCAAAAAAGTTGATTAGACTCGTATATTGACTAGACTTCAACAGATCAAAGGTGATTGTAAAGTTCTGCAATTGTTTAAATCTAACAAAAGGGTATGATGATCATGGAGCTTGGTATAGCTTTTCTAATAGGTGAGACAACGCTCGCCAGTTAACAATCAACACCTTATTGGTCTTGCTCACATGCCACTTCTGGACTCTTAGATTTAGTAAAAGGAGGTACTTAGCTTTTGACAGGGGGAGTGTTTGGAAAGCAGTATTATATTTTTACAATTGGAGTTTATCTCTATTGATGTCAAAGTATTGATATGTTAATGTTCATTGGCATTTCATACATATAGTCATATTCATACGTACAGTGCAGTCCTGAGGAAGTTCGATGCTCCATTGATGCCTGTTGAGTCAATCGAGAACCACAACCAAGGTGAAAAACTTGGTATTTATATTCAAAATTTCCTTCATTCATGCACTCTGCCTGTCAATTCACATCTTCTCCCCAACCTTAGATATACAGACGCGTCTAGAAAGGTAAGAAGGCTGTCAGGGTTTGCATAATGTCCCATCATATCTTTTAAAAGTGCTGTGGTCGATTTTGATTTCAGTGTCGAAGCCTTGTCTTATTCATCTAGGGATATGTTTTATCCAATAAATGGACAGAATGGTGCTGTTCTAGATTACTGCTAATCTCACTTGCCTCAACTGGTAAATCATGAACTTTGCAATAATGCAGATTTTGTAAGCTCATTTGCTTCCTTCTAATACTATAGTAGCCGTCATCTTTAAGCACGTACTTTTGTCCATTGATCATTGTGCTTTCTAGGGTTATTCAATTGTTGTCCCTGTGTTGCTGCAGCAGAGAGCTTGAAGATTGTCTTGTCATTGCACTAGGATGCTTCATGCTGGTATAAAGCTTTCATCCTTCATTTTGCATTTTCTGAGTAATGTTTGTGACATTGCCTCATCTTTCAACCATCCTGAGAATTTGAGCGTGCAATTATCATTGACCCGATACGACTGTATAGCTGGATATGGGGTTGTTATCTTGCATACCATTAACATGCTAGCATTAACTATTGCAACAGAAGTTAGTCTTGAAAATTCCCTGGCATTAGCAAGGAGATAAATTGCCTGGTGAACGTGCCAAGTCGGCAAGTTCCAGCAGAATTTTGCCGGGTCAAGGGCTTTTGCGGTTGCAGGTGGAGAGAGTAATTTGCAAACCCTGATCAGGCCACGGTTGATGTTTGTCTAGATCTAGAGCAGAATGCAAATTTCAGGATTTCTTGTTTTTTCAACAAAAGCCAGGCCAAATCAACTGCACCCCATTAGTTTTACGTAGATTGGCAATAACAGACTGATTGTAGAGTGTCTGTATGCAAGCAGCATATTCAGATTACAGGACAAAATCATCAAGAAATCATGGCACATAGCTAACTTTGATACTCCAAAAACTTCTTGTGGATTCATGTAATGTTGCAAGGACTAATCACAGCACATAGCTAAGTTTTGTTCTGTGTCTGCCAGTCTTCTATTCTTTATCTGTTCATGTTGCACTTGTTGACCAACAGAAACAGAAATGAGGAAGGGTATTTGTATATCATATTACTAGGGGTCGCTTCCCACGCAAGGCGTGGGAACTTTAGACCTGTTAGCAAGGTTCCTTACCATGGAAAAGTAGTATATATTAGTAAGGTGTCACTGAGTTTAAGCAATTCCTGATTTTCACTTTTCTGTTTGATGAGCAGAGGAGAACTGGTCTGAGTTTTTTATATAATTGATTACTGCTTGAAATTGTCATTGTACTGAGAAGTAATGAAGACAAAACAAACTTGATTAAATATATAGAGAATTATGCATGGGTGAGGGAAGGGAAAATGTTGAAAGAGAAAAAGAAGCGAAAATAAGAAACAGATAATAATAGCAATGCGGAAGTTGTATACACAATCTATAAGCGCAATAAGTGTCTTACAATGAATGAGCATGAGCAATTGCTTTCACTGCATGATGTTTTAGGCTCTGATATTAAGTGTGAGCAAAAATCAATAGAATGAGTTTCCTGTCATAAAAGTAAAAGAATAACGTCCATGCTGCTATAAAAAAAAAAAAAAAAGCAATAACTGACACGCTAGTTCAGGCTTGTGTCGTGAACTATGTGTTACACATGAGCTCAAAATGCTTAGTCCATTCAAAGAGCTCCAGTTCTGATTTCCTTTCTGCAGCACCATGAATCTACCAATTACAAAATTGTCCGTGAGCAAAGCTTGTAACTACTAAAAAAAATCCAACATAAAGCATTGTCAACGAAAACAATTTTTTTATTCTATAATAAAGAGATCATGCATCTATTGTGACTAACTGTGAAATGAAAATGATGCATTTCTCAATCTTCATTACACAAGGAGGAAAGTTTTAGTCAAAGTAACAGCAGGGGAGTTGGTATGTGGAGAAGGTGAGAGTATAATAGCATAGAGGTAGTAATAGATGGGAAAACACTGAATATCCATTATGTTGATGTAATCTAAAATGGATGCAGCAGAAGAAATAAGAGTCTGTATACTTCTGATGTAGAGAAGAAAATGAAACAAGAAGATTAATACTTATGAGTTATTGTACAGCATTAATGAGATTTTATGCTCAGGTTAAATCAGTGAATAGTGGCATCCAACATTCCTAATGCTCAAATTGCAAGCATCTTGCTCATAGTGTCCTGATGCTTATCCAGAATAAAATTTTCCAATTGCCGTCTATTAAATAAGGGGAAAAAAATCAGGGAATCACTGTTAAATGAGGCAAAAAACTACCTGAATGCATCAACAGGGGAATCGCTGGCACATCTGATGTCAAAGGCTCCAGCAATGATATGGCCTCGCTCAGACCAGTACCAGCACATGATATGCCAAACATAAGAACTGGACTATGATGAACATGTGGATTATATGATTCAGAGAGCAGGGAGACGATTTGAGGAGTCTACATTTTAAGATTAGCAACTCAATTAGATGGATTGTTCAATATGTGCATTTTCATCGATCCTTGTAGAAGGTTAGAAAAAATTAAGAGCGAATACATCATATGAAAAGTTGTTTGGAGAAGTAAAGCCTTGTTGTCAAATTCTTATAGCCTAGAACATAAACCATATGCAAGTGCCAAACCTGAACGTAAGAGAAACTAACCCAGTGCCAAAACTGCAGTGTGCCTAACATTGTCACTCAATTCTGATGCAGCAAAATGCAGCAGCTGTCAAATGGCCTTGTTGTTTGCAGTTCTACTGTAAGCCAATGCAAATGCATACATTTATCCATAACGTAGTATGGGGTCTTGATTCCAAGTTATCTGCTCAATCAGTGTATCAGTTGCTTCTTCTGTTCCATAAACTGTCAAGAGCTATCCCCAATGCCAAATCGTTAGAAATGTCCAACTGACTTTTGATTTCTCTTTTTCACAAAAAGAGAGAATTCATTTAGCTTTTAATTTTAGAAATAGATTATAGACATTAAGCAGAGATGTCCGAGTAAAGGACATTCTTTAAGGTAGGTACTATGTTGAATAACTTGTAGGAGACAATTTTTAAAAAAGGAGGAAAAGTGCAAAGATAAAAATAGGTACTTTTTTACTTAACACAACAAGGCAAATACCTCAGCATTAGCGCTTGTTAGACTATCACACAGGAACTGATTTATGCCTTCCCTATAGTAGACAATGCTTGTGTTTCTCGTAGTGCTGTTGCGCTAAACTTAACCTAATTTGTAGCCCGGGTGAGCCAGTTCTGAGAGTTTAAACAAATACAAAATGTTAGATAGAAATGACTACGTTTATCATTATGCAACATATAAAATGATGAGCAAAGCAGGTGCACAGTAAGGTGCTGACGGTTCTGACAGCATGCATAATGCTATTAGCGTATATAGTTGCATTATGACAAATATTATTTCTCATCTCAACAGATTGCTTTATTGTGTTGAGAATTAGGACATGCAATGTAATATGCAAAAAACCAACAATTAGTCAAATACTTCAAAGAAATCTAGTAAACTGAGAAACTATCTTGGGAAGAGAAGAAAAGAAAATAGGGAAAATGCCTTAGTTATAATAACTATATAAGAATTGCAATGTCAACTGTATGGAAGTCTCTCCAGACAGTATTCCTTTTATTTTTCATAACCTCTCAGCATAAACATCTTCCTTGAGACTGGAAAGTTGGTCCTTCATTTTCAAAAGAAAAGCTTGGTGTTCATTCTCTACAAGGTTAAATGCTATTTGAAATCCCAATAAAGCATCATTATTGCTTTCTGTTCTTAAGAGTTTCTCAAATACAGCTGCAATGTCCTCTGGTCTATCCAAAAAACATGAGAAGCTGACATATGCTTAAATAATGGGGTGATGGCAGTTTTTGGAATACTCTAACAAGAAGACGTTGTATCTGCATTAAAGTAGTTGAGGGTCAGAATTTCTCAAATTTTGACATCTAATATATTTGGACTAATGTTCTCTAGAATTAGTAATAAGGTTAACAAGAATGAATTAGAATTATGAACAAGGTTAACAAGAATGAATTAGATAGATATAACCACGTCACACTAATATTTTCTAGAGCTGACAAAACTGTGAGAGACCTGATTACAATAGTATAGGGTTACTTAAATGTTGTCACTTCTTATAACTGCTTCCTCAATCTTATCCAATCTTTGGTATTTTATGGCTATTCTCACAGCTTATTGATGCTTTCTGTTAGTTATAAACATACAGGGAGGTCCAAAAATGAGATAATGAGAAAAAGTTTAAATCTATAGTGTAATCTAGCATTTCAGAAGTTTACATACTTATCAAGCATCCTTTCAACAATGGATTTTGATCTTGAATCTATCTTTGCTGCTTTATTTGACTCAGCAGCCTTGGTCTTGAGGTCAGGACATTCGTCTATAGCTTTAGCTGAGACACAAAAGCATATAATAGAAAAATAAGTAAGACGTGCATGCCATGGTTAAAAAGAAATGCATAGTTAAGTTATGTAGTACCAATGCCACTTTATAGTCAAAATTTAGTATTTATCTAACCATGATTTATTTGAAGGCAGAATTCAAGAATAACATCCTACCTAGAATACTTCGGACATAATATGAATCTTCTGATGACAAATTTACACAAATGATAGCTCTTAGAAATTAAGATTGAGAGCCTTAGTTATGAGTTGGTTTTCCTTTAGATCCTTGAAACTTTCAATTTTCTACCAGTCTGCCATGCTGGATCTATTTCTTTCTGATAAGGAGGTTAAAGAATGGAAATGAAACATTGGTTTCCATATTTTGTATGATACCAGTCTCTCATGAGGGACTTGTTACGTTTACCAAAAGTCATTCCCAAGGTTACCTAGATTCTGAGCAGTTCCAGAACGAGGAACAATTGGGGATCATAGAATTCTACGCAATCTAAATGCAGAAGGCTGGGCGTAAGGTTCTTTGGGGTACTTAGAAGGGACAAAGTTCAATACTCATGAAATGGTTCTCTAGATCATATCAGAAAAATCGCTTTTTATGCAATTTTCTAGATAAACTATTCAAACATCAACATTTAGATAAATAATTATGTGAAATTGTCTGATAAGACACTAAAAAAAAAGAGCATGTATTCTAGGAGCATAACTTGACTCCAACTTTCGAACTCCAAAAGTGGAATTCCAAATCGTCAATAATACTTATTAGAATTGCACTTATCGAATTCAAAGTTCATCAAGACTCGAGCAATTAATGGTAACACAGTAGTAAAACCTAGATGTGATTCCTACATTTCTTTTATTCCATTCCTATTTATTTTTAAGTCAGATTTGGTCTTCAAACTCGTTAAGAAACACTGCATCATTTTTTATATCATGGCTATCATAAAAGAAGGTAAAACAAAACTTAAACAAATAGATTTGGACTTGTCTCAACTTTTGAGACAACATAATGATTTGGAGCAAGGAAACATATTAGTTATTGATTATGTGCTTAAGTTTCTTGAGCTGTTTGTTCAACATTCAGTTGTTCCAAGTCCTCGAAAAATAATTAATACATAAAAGCTGGTCTGTAGTATGAAATTATGAAGCAGTTGCAGGAAAAGAAGTTTTTATCAACTAAAGGATGCTTTTTGAGCAAAGATGTCAAGGTAAATCAGTACTTGAGTTATGGGAGGTTGGAAATGAAGAAATTCAAGTGATAAAAAGAGCACTTAATGGACTCAGCTGAAGCTTTCCTATATTCTGAACTTGCAGAGACATAAAACATGAAACTTTCCCATGAGAGAAATTATACAAGTGCAAAAGACCATATAAAATGAAAGCTATATCCTCTAACCTCCTTGATTGGTCCAGAAAGGAGAGCTAAAGTTTCGGAATCTTCCTTGGTCTCCATCAATAGAGCTGCAAGCTTTGCCTCAGTGCGCTAACGAAGGAAAGTTCACTTCTCATCACGTGTCTATTGCACAATTTCCTTGCATAGGGCAATCTGAACATCAGATGCGGCAGGTATTTTGGCCACCGTATCAAGAATTCCACAGATAATTTTTGCAGCTTTTGCTTTGGGGATCAAGGAAAAGAAGGGCCGAAGTTGGATCAAAAGGTTCTTAAGTTCCTTTGTCTTATTTTGTAGAGAAGGATGTCCAACTTACCAGACAAAAGATGTATGAAGACGCTTACAATTTTGTCGAAAGAATTAAAGGCTAAGCTGCATCTCCACACAATCAGTGCCCAAGCCAGTGGACCCTGCAGTTATGTGAGGAGTCAAGACATAAAGAAGCAAATCTTAATGCCATTTAGATGAAAACAAGGCATCTCCAGATTGATTGCTTACCTCTGCAAAAGAGAAGCAAATCATGAAAAACTTCTCATTTCTACGAAAACAAAGAAGCATGACCAAGAATAGTGTGTTGGCGTAGTAGCAGAAGTCCTGAATGGCAAAAGAAGTACATAGTGACACAAGAGAAAGTACATTTTGTAGGAGATGAAGTCTACACTGAAACAGAAAAATTCACAGATAACATGTACCATCAGAATTCCAACTAAACATAGAGTGATTTTGTCTAATTAAGACTCTAGAACCTCTTCGACAAAACATCTAAATAACCGAGATACACAAAACAAAAAATATTCGTATAGTTAAATGGGCCAAAACAAGAAGTTGCAAAACAGGAAGAGCTTACCAAGAGATAATAATGCCATTTCTTGTATCGATAATAAATGCACCGTAGAGGAACAAATATGATAGAGAGCAAACAATATGCATAAGGGACATCTTGAGGCCCTGCGCCACAATAGAAAAGAACCACAAAAACAAATTAGCAAATGACAATCCACAAGGCCTAACTAATTATTCGAGGGATAAAGATAACTGAATTATCAAATCTCAAGAATGTAATACTCACTGGCACCCAACAGAAAGCAGAATGTTCCAAACCCAAGAACACTCAACAAATAAGTCACCTATCAACCCAAAAAGCTCCCAATCAGTGCAACCTAAAATCGACATCCCAGGTCACCAAACCATAAGCAAAGATGCTAGTAAAAGTAAATAAACAATGAATCCCGGAAACAAATATGAGCTACAAAGTTGTTCTTTTAATAGCTACTGAGACCATCTGACAAACATATGGTGGGTTTTGGTCGGTCAGTTACTTGATTACCTTGTTGATGAATCTTTCGTGCTCTTCAGCCCGTTTGGCAAAGATCTGTTTATTATGAATCATATGGTGGGTATGTTGCTCACGTGTCAGTGATTGCCCTGTATTCTCCAGATGAGGCAAATGTTTGTCTGTCCTGTATACACTTTTAGTTCATCAAACCCGCATGTGGGCATTTGCATCAAGAATTCAAAGAAAACAGCTTGTGTTAAGTGAAGCAGCGGTAGCTGGCCGGGAAAACATAAAAGCAGATATGGAGTCAAATAAAGAACAATTTCCATAACAAAAGTAGAAGGCTATCGTGAAAACACAGAGAAAAGGGGATGAAATGCAAAGAAGAGTAATGACTGACAGAACTCAGAGGGAAAACGGTCTCCAAGAATGGGTAAAAAGTTAAAAAGGCTAAATTACGTAAAAAGGCATAGTTGGATGGAAACCCATCCATATAATTAGAATCTAGAGGGCTAGAAAAGTAATAAAGAGCTATTCTATCAAATCCTCCCATCACATCTATCAAATGTTCAAAACACTCTCCAACCAATATTACGATCTCCACATTCTACTAAACCTCCGGGTAAGACTTGTAATAAGGGCAAAAAAGACATATTGTCTAAACAAATGCACCAAGCAGTTGTACCAGCTGCAAGAAAAAGAATAAGCAAGAGGTTGAAACGACAAAATTGGCCCCAGAAGAGCAGATGAAATTGTAATGATCAGGAACCACCAAACGCCTTCTTAAAAATGTAATTAAACAAGAAAAAATTAGCTGGCTGATAGAAATCAACGTCACATCTCATTAATGCTTCTTGTAAATGGTGTAAAACAGCCAATGTTCCACTGACATCGGCTAAGCCTTGCAATAAGCAACAAGCAGTTCCAATAGCAGTTCCAACAAGCAACAGGAACCTCCAAACGTCTTCTTATAAGAGAGCTGATGAAATTGCAATGAACAGGAACCCAAAACGTCTTCTACAACATTCGGCTAAGGCTGCCCAAAACGTGTTCTACAACATTCGGCTAAAGCTTGCTGCAGATGAAAAGCTAGAAGACAAAAATGCCCCTGAAGTGAGCAGATGAAATTTTAAGTACAAAAATGCCCAATGAACAGGACCCAAAACGTGTTCTTCACTTGAAAGCGGCACCACTGTAGAACATTTCTAATGCATATGCTTCTTATGTATATGTAAGGACAATTCTAATGACCTCCAAATTATTATGTTTACCATAATTCTTGATTTTTTTTCATGATTGTTAGGTCTATGACCTTAAATGATGAAAACATCATTTAATTCAATAATTCAGTTGAATTTATTTTTGATCTTTCCCAAAAGTGTAATTTTAATTTTAATTCAGATTCAGAAGTTTAATTGGAGTTTAATTCTCCATCTTTTAATTCAGAATTGGAGTTTAATTGGAGTTTTAATTCTCCATTCTTAATTTAACTCCATCTTTTGATTGGAGTTGAATTTTAATTTTAATTCAGAAATCTAATATTTCTATATCTATGAGTTGCGATTATTATGTCTACAATAATTCTTCATTTTTTTTTTGATGATTATTAGGTCTATCATCATATAATTCAATAATTTAGTTGAAGTTTATTTTTAATTTTTTCCAAAGTTTAATTTAATTTTCATTCAACAGTTTAATTGGAGTTTAATTCTTTAAAAAAATTAATATTTTTAATTGAATAATTTGGGAACATCCATTATCATTTAATTTAACTCAAGTTAATTTCAAGAGGAGATATATTTTTTTCTTCCCAATCCACACAACTATACATACAATCAATGTGGGGTCCACGGTCCACAAGCAAGAAAGCAAAAATCTCCAACGTATATAATATGTGAAACGGGAAGCAGCCTGATGGTCCTGAACCACAATGAGAAGCAGGATGTTGCAGTGGAATGTTAAAGTGGGCTCCACAGTCCTAAAGCAGTAAACCAAGAGTGCAACGTACAAAGCACAACCATCACAAAGTGCACTCCAACGTACAACATCCTCAAGCATGGACTTCACGGACAAAAATGCCCCTGAAGTGAGCAGATGAAATTTTATGGACAAAAATGCCCAATGAACAGGAATAAAAACGTCTTCTTATAAGATATAAAGATTATAAGATATATATATATATATATATATATATATATAAAGATACAAAGCTTTGCTTTTCTTCTCTCCATTTCCTCTTGCATCACCTTCTTGCTGTCTCTTTTCTATTAAACCATTAAAAAGAAGACAATAAAAAAAAAATACTGAAGAGGAAAATAATTTTCCTTGAAAGTACGGCGAGGGCATTATAGTCATTTCATACAACCAAAGGTGGCAAAGTGTACTCTGGCAAACCTAGAGGGGAGTTATTTACAGTTATCACAATTCTGAGGGTGGTTTATCCAATTATTTGTCACTCTTACTGGGAAGCACAGGCGGAAACACAGTGCCCCTTCCTGCAATCCCAAGAATTCCAAAAATCTCAGTTTGCCCCTCCAAGGACTATAAAATTGTTGTGTGGATTATGAATTTTTGTATTAAAATAGGTTTTGATTGAATACTTGCCCTAAATTTGAAAATATGGCATGCAGCAGACCTGAAATTTTTATTTACAAATATAGATTTTCACCTTAAACAACTATTTTGTTATTGAGTATGTGGGACTTCAACCTTAAGAAAAAAACATTTTTGCCACACATTGGATGTTTGGCCCCCAATTGGAAAACCTAGTCACGTTGTTCCTGGGAAGCACCCTAGTTCCCTATTCAGATCAAGCAGCCTATATGAAGCTATGGGACCTAAATTTTCCAGCTTTGTTTTGTTTGGATAGAGTATTAATCTGTTTGGATAGAGTATTAATTGAAATATTATTTGTTATAATTACAGTAGCATTTTTTTGTGATGTGATGTACGTGAGATAAAAAAATGATGAAAAAAAATATAAAAAATAAATTAAAAAATGTGTTTATAATACAAGAAAAATATTATTTAATTATTTTAGGTATCAAACACTTAAGAATTCCATCAATAGGTACTTTTGTACTTGACTCTTGCTAGACCAATTTTGTGACCAGACATCTTTATTCGCCATGTCTGCCATTAAATGGAAGCACAAGTTTTCAGGTCGTGCAATGAGTGAACCTTTCTATTTCCTTTTTTTTCTTCTTGTTACGGTGTCATCTCTAAACAAATGTAGCCAACTAAAATATTTGTTTCAAAGGGTTAATCTAATTAAGAAAGACCCTAGGTGTTACTCTTTTGAAAAAGTGAAGTTAAATCAGAAAAACATTGACAAACGAAGGACAATAATGATGATGATAATTGGGTTCAGTCTTCGTTGGTTATCCGTGATTCTATTGGATCATCTCCTTTAAATATGTTAGAGTAAGAGTAGGAGCAAGTGTACATGATGATAATTGACAAAAAAAAAATAAAATCGAAGGACAATAATGGACGTGAGTTTGTGATATTTAAATGTAAATCAAGTGTAATAGCCGGTGCGGTGCTCATTGAATAGTAACTAGAAACATCCAATTTTTATGCTTCTTGGAGAAAAATTCCCAATAAGCCAGAAAAATCCATTTTTTTATGCCTTTTCAAGAAAAATCCAATTCTTAGACCTCTTCAATTATATCTTTGGAAGAGTGCTTAGGCTTGATAAAAATGAACTCATAAATAAAGTTGATAAACTAATAAACTCCATGCAATGTAGAGCAATTTTACTTTATATATATATATATATATATAAAGAATTAATCAAAAATACAACTAACTCAAACAAAACAAGAAACTCATACAATGGTAGGAAGAAAAACTCGTATACATCGGGGGAAGTAGCAATCTTCATAATGGGATTAGGACCTCACAAATTCCAGTTCAAATCAGTTTACCCCTAAGATGTAAATAAAGTAAAGGTATGGTGTAAACGAATCTTAACATAATATAAATAAGCAGGAATTTGTGAAAGAAAATGATCATTCTGCTCTCAACTGGTCTGAACTGAACAGGAACTTGTGAGGCTCGTGATCCTTCGTCGCGACCCTCCCGAGTTGGGGTACACAGCTAAGCTGGATTAATTTATTCTTTTGAGTTCTTTCGAACTTGAACTCCGACCATTTCTGTAGTTGTACAAAATGTGGTAAGCTCAATGCCTCAATCACATGCACATGTGATGCTGATTGACAGCTCTTTTATCCTCAATCCAATGATTGCTTTGCATCTTGAGTTGCCACTGCCTAATCTCTTTTCATGACTATCCGCAATTCTAGCCATCAATTTTTAACTACAACTAGCAATTTCTCTTAATTAATTATAGAGGATGAAATAAATCTGCCCCCTCAAACTAAAAAACACGGTTTAATAAGTAGGTTTAAGCCTGTTTCATCATATTTTCAATGCAACCCTTTTTTTTTTTTCTTTTGGTTTTGACAAAAACAAAAAAAGAGACTGTTTTTAGCGCTCGCCTTAGAAGCTAGTTTAGCAATTGTTCGTGAATTAAATGATGTATCATTTTCTTTTTGGAGTATATCATTTAATTGTTACAAAAAAAGAAAGTCAGTCTTGATTTATCGATCTAACATACAAGGGGCGTGCATCCAACTGGAAATTAAGTCGAGAAAGTATATAAACGTAAAGGAGATTTTTATTTTTATTTTGTTAAATATTTGGGGAAGTTGTGAAGGGTAAAATAGAGGGGATATGCAAATGAGATAATTAATGTGAATATATGCATTTAAATGATAAATTACGTGTAAATTAGGTGCACAGTTGGGTCCATATTACAAGAATCCTATTCATAGAACACCGTTGTCCAAATGCTATGACTGAAATTTGCCATCATACACGAATCTTAAAATGATCAATTGTAAGGACATTGATTAAAGAAAAGGTTTAGACACAATAGAGCCTTAAACATGCTTTATAATACTTCCATTTTGTAATATGGCTGAAATTCTCGTCAAGATTTTGTTGGTATATGTTCCGTTTTATAATACTCCTCCGACCCACTTTGATAATTTTGGTTTTTTTCTCGTATAGTTAAAAAAAATTAGTTTATTTTGTTGGAAAAATAAAATCTAGTCTAATGTTTTTCTAAAATATCCTTACATTAATGTTAGGAGTATCACTAATCACTACACCTTTACATAAATTACAACAGTTATAATAATTGTATATTGCACCATTCAAAACATATATCAAAGCAATTATTAGTGAAAAAGTTAACTAGTATATTAAATGATGTAGACTATACTTAGTATATTAAATTTGGGTATTTTAGAGAAGTTAAAAGTCAATTATATTTTTCAATTGGAAGGTGAACTATAATTTGAGATGGATTAAAAAAGAAAACAAGACTATCAAAATGAGATGAAGCGAATAGATAAAATCTCCGCAAAGAAATTTTTTTTTTGGTACTTGTACTAGTACATTAGTACTCCTTTCATTGCATCAAAAGAACAAAGAAATCAAACAGTTGCGCAAGGGAATCAATGTACTTTTCATAATTAGGCGCATAAAAGCGCTGATTTCTCCGCAATCATTGTTGAAAACGCGCTTTCCTTCTTGCGCGTTAGACAAAATATTCTTAGCCAAGTAGATGAAAATAGATACTATTTATTTAAGAATTATGTTTGAGCCACTTTTGTCAATAAATTAGCAAAGATTTCATGAGAAGAAAAAGCAAATTGGAGGCAGCTCAATCTATGATACGATAGATTGTCTAAAACCCTCCATCTGAGTATGTGAAATTCAACTTTAATCCCATTTGGAGCATTTCTCTTTATTTTTTTTTCTTATAGTAAGGGAATGATGGGATTTAAGAAATGAAAACATGAAAGGTGGAAATTGAACTGAAGACCTTTAGTTCTTGGAGGCTGAAGGCCCTCAACCTTGTTTGTATTGTAAATTATTTGAGATATTTTTACTGTAACACTTTTTGTGATGTGATGTATGTGAGATAAAAAGGTAATTTGGAAGATAAAAAGGTGTGTTGGAAATTGTAATGATGATGTAAGCAAATAATCCTCTATCCAAACAAACCTAATTAATCTCGGCTCATCGGAGTATTTTGTCTCTCACAATAACATTTAATACAAGTTAACAACAAACAACTTTTGATTGAGGGAAAATTTGCTAGAAAGGGCATGCTACAATGCAAAATTAATCGATAAAATGCAGTTTTTACCTATTAACATTTTGTGTACTAGTATACAGCATATTGTGCACACAAAATACTATATTGTCATGGCTTACAAAAATTAATAGGTGAAAATTTTGTCATCGTCATTAATTATGCTTTGAAGCACTCATTTTCAGTAATTTTACCTTAATTATCTGTTGAATTTAAGGTAGTATTCAAGATAAAATGCTCTATAGAGATATACAAGGGATCCTCTATCACGAACCATTACACAATCCCATATCCCAATATCTTATTATTGATTCTCATTAGAAAACATTAAACCATTATTTGTTCTTTTTAGTTTTTTTTTTTTTTACATTTTCTTTAGTAAAAATCATGGTATATTTTTTCTGCACTTTTTCTTTTTTTGAATACAGAAAGTAAAAACCAAGATGCAGATAATTGTTACTTTTTTTTTTTTTAACGGCAACGATAACATTTTTATAACTTAATCTACAGGGAGGGGAGCATAAAGAGGCTGTGTATATGAGATTTTTTTTTTAATGGTAACGATAACATATCTATAACCTAATCTACAGGGAGAGGGGAGTCTAAAGAGGATGTGTATAAGGGTTTTTTTTTTTAAATGACAATGATAAAATTTCTATAATTTAATCTACAGGGAGGGGAGTTTAAAGAGATTGTGTATAAGGGGCTAGTAGAGGCCAAAGAAGCTGTGTATATGGGGGGGGGGTTTAAATACAACCTAAAGAGATTGTGCATAAGGGTTTTTTTTGAAACAACAACAACAACATTTTTATAATCTAATCCATAGGGAGGGGAGTCTAAAGAGACTGTATATAAGAAGCTAGTAGAGTCTAAAGAGACTGTGTATCAGAGTTTTTTTTTTTTTTTTTTAATGGCAACGACAATATTTCTATAACCTAATCTATAGGGAGGGGAGTATAAAGAGATTGTGTATAAGGTTTTTTTTTTTTTTAAACCTAATCTACAGGGAAGGAAGGTTAAAGAGACTGTGTATAAGGGATTGGTAAGTATAAGAACCTATAGCTATAGGTCAAAGAGGTGCTCTTGCATCTTAGGTTTTTTTTTTTTAACGGCAACAATAGCATTTCTATTATATAACCTAATCTTTTTTTTTTTTTTAAAGGCAACGATAGCATTTCTATTCTATAACCTAATCTACAGGGAGGAGAGTCTAAAGAGATTACGTATAAAGAGTTAGTAAATATAAAAATCTGACTAAATCAAAGGGATTCCTTTCTAATGGTACAATTGTTTTTTTGTGGTTAGACAATTGTTACTTGTTGGGACAGCAATTTAATGATAGCAACTATACTCTAATTTCCATATTCTGGACGGGACAAAAAGTGTTCTCTCATCTTGCTGTTTCCAGATGGGCTGCCAGGCTGTATGATGCCGAAGAAACTGTTTGGCATTCCATCAAAATTCATCAATGCTTTCTTACCCATGTGAGGCCCATCAGATTTTGGGGAATTTTGGGCCCACAATTTTCTCTCTTTGTCGAAAGTAACCCAGCACAAGACGGCACCGTTTCCCCATTTGCTTGACCGCCGTATTGGAAAACAGCATCATTTTTAATAAATAGCTTTGAACATTTTGTGAGGCTTATTAGTGTTGATAAATGTTTGTTCACATATAATCTTGGACATAATTTATTTATTAGAGATTTATGTTTGACAAAAGTTTTAAAATAATTAACTTTAACTGAATGAGTTTTTGGATAGAACTCGACCAATGGACCTATGTTAATTTTTGCTAATAGTTCAAAATAAATTTGATCAAAATGCATGAGTTGGCTTAATGTGTGGGATTCTGCTCGCATTGCTATGTTGTTGCCGACTCTATATTTCTGATGAATTTTAGAAATATAATAGACGCTATAGTTTTAAAAGTTATGGACGTATAAAACTTTCTTGATCGTTATTTATGTCGTTTGGGATATTAATTATTATAAAAGTGTCTAAATATCATGGCAAAAAAATCGGAGCAGATTTTAAATTTTCATAAAAGTGTCTAAATATCAAGGTAAAAATATCTAAAATATAAGATTGAAGAATAAAAAGATAGGACAATGATCCATTTGGAATAAAATAGCTGCTAATGAAAGCCAAACTATATGTTTAGACTTGTAATTAATCTCCTTTTTTTTTTTTTTTTTGATTTGAGGGACTTGTAGTTAATCTTGATTCTTGACTCTTGTTATCTTATCCCAAGATCAAAGTCAAAAAGAAATCACTCCTAAAAACAAGAACAAAGCATTCAAACAGTTGACTGTAAAGGGATAAACTTGTCAATAGAATCCATATAAAGAAAGCCTGCTGCTGCTGTAAACTGCACTTTTCTTGTTTCTTCAGTGTCATTTCACAGTTCAAAATCTAACAGAAAAACAGACAAAAACACCCAAACAAACACTCACATTGGTACCCAAAACAGAAATACAGAGAAAAAAAAAGCATTGCATTTTGTCAGTTTTGTACATTTCTTGTTAAATTTGAAGTGTGAGTTTGTAATTGCAACTGAAGCTGCTGCAGTATTGTTGTTCTTGTGATTGTGGATTTGTCCCACAGAAAGATTAACTAATGGGGGTCTCAAGCGATTCAGTGGCCGTTGATATTGATAATTTGGCACCTCCTGCAGGGAAGGTAACCAACTTAACATCCTGAACTGAATCATCCCTCCAACCCCTTAATTTCGTCTTGTTCTTTAATGCGCGTAAATGGGTTCTTTTCTGTTTTCTTGAATATTGACTTGTAGTTAGAGTTTTATGTTATTGCAGAATCTTGAAAAGATAATTGATGGGTTTTGGAATAATTTCTGCTTTGGTACTTTAACATTGCAGGAAGTTTGTGTAAAAACTAGCAAAGGTTTAATCTCAGTTTTCATCTGTGGGGATCAACAAAAGCCTGCTTTAGTAACGTACCCAGATGTTGCTCTCAATTGTATGTAGCATTTCTTGAATATGTTTCTATGTTGATATCATGAGTTTATCTTTCTTGCATTTTCTTTTTGGCTTCTTTTTGGGGTAAAAATGAGTTTCTTGTAAAAAGCTACAATGACATCTTGTTTTGTCCTAGATTTTGCGCTTTGATAGGTAGTGATTTTTGTAGTTTGGTAGCTGATTTTTAATTCATTGAAACGTAATGTCTGCATAAGACTAGTCTACAGCCTCATCAGCCTCTGTTCAAAAGTTGTTCCTGACCTTTTTGGATTTTTCAGTTGATTTCTCATTGCCAGTCCTGCATTTCATATTGGAAGGGAGGAACTGGGATACCCCCTTTGTGAAATTTTAATTAAAGTCATTAATCATGTAAAATTAAAGCTGCTTATTGCTTTTCCTGCATTTTAGGCCCTTACCAGTAAATGCTGATAACCGAAGCTCCAATTCCAGTATGCTCCAACCCTACAAAATAGGCGAGTGTGCTACCATTGGTGCAAATTGAATGGAATTGGAATAAGAATTTTCCCTACTACATTTTTGTAGGAGTGTGAATTTACTTGAATTTGGGATAATGACTACTTGGTTAGATATTCATAGAAAGTATATTAGTGGTGTCTATTAGTCTTTACTACCTATTCTAATTTATAATTTGTAAAAAGATGTTCTTAAATTACTTGTGGCAACTTTTTTCAGTTATGTCTTGTTTTCGGGGTCTCTTCTTTTGCCAAGAAGCTGCTTCTATGTTGCTTCACAATTTCTGCATCTACCACATAGACGCCCCCGGGCACGAGGTCAGTAACATTTCAATTTTACTCCGGAATGAAACCTCTTCTGTTCTTGCTAATTGTTGTTATGAATACGTTTATATGAGTTCCTAGTGGCACAGTTATTCATTCGCACTTCGAAATGGTTTTCAGTGTGACTAATGCATTCTTGCATTTTTTTAAGAGCTTGTGCAGTTAGGAGCAGATGCGATTTCTGTAAATGTGCCTTTGCTTAGTGTACATGACCTTGCAGACCAGGTTGCAGAGGTGGTTGATTTCTTTGGGTATGTTACCCATTGCCCGTTCTTTTAAGATGTTATAGATTTAACCTCAATGGCAGCTCATGGAGGAAAAAAGATTTCTTGTGTTGCATTACTGGATCAGTGTAAATTAATAGGAGCTGCTTGTCCACCTGCTACCACACACCAATTGTTGCATCTTAAGTAATTCTAAACCTGCAATATGCAGATTGGAGAAAGTCTTCTGCATGGGAGTGACTGCTGGTGCATACATTTTGACACTCTTTGCAGTAAGTTTGCATGCTAGCTTCTCTCTTTTGTGCAGTACAGCTTACTCTTGATGCTGAAGCATTATAACTGACAGATGAAATATGAAGAACGGGTAGCTGCTTTGATTCTTGTCTCCCCATTATGCAGAGAACCGTCATGGACTGAGTGGATATATAATAAGGTACTTAAAATTTTAACATCAAGAATATGATAGTAATGAGACAAGAGAGTTCTATGTGGTAGCAGCACTTTATAGCTGATTAAAAAATTGAACAAAAAAGGAAAAATGTAAACATTTTTTTTTGTAGGCACCAGAATAAGTCAAAACCTTTTGCACAGGTATTCAATCAATTGTGCATCTTGAGATCTAACAAGACATTGAAGATAAGAAGAAAAGTATTGAAGGAACGGCAAAATGACACTAACATGACTTCATAATCAGCACTAAGTGCATTGTGTGAAGGAATTCATTTTCTTCTCTTCATATATCATACTCTATGTAAAATTTCAGTTATCACCTTTATAGATCGTTCACTTTGGCAGTTCTAACTGCAACTAATTAGCAGATCGCCAGTATTCCGATTTGAAAGTAGCAACCTGATCTGTCATCGGATTTTCATCCCTAGAACTAGACTGAGGAGCATTTATCTTTGGATCACTTGCTGCTTAATAAATGATGCAGTGATAAACCTACTCATGCAGATTTTGTTGAACTTGTTATACTTCTACGGAATGTGTGGTCTACTAAAGGAGTGTCTTCTGCTGCGCTACTTCAGTAAGGTATCCTTGTCACCATAGTTTATTAAGTCACATGCATTGATCTCAGTCACCAGAATATCTGTACATGTTCTCCAGGAACTAAGACGTGGCATGCATGGAGCAGAGTCAGATACAATATATTATTGCCGAAGGGTAAGGAAATCTCAACTCTGACCTAGAGTTTTAATGATTTCTTTTCTAGATGATGAATAACATAATCTCTAGGTCTTTAAAAAATCAGAAAGTAAGTTACCAGATTGTAATGTGCAGCTGTTTTATATATCCATTGTATTTATCAGGGAAGAACTATGATTTTGCAGTTGGGATAGTGAAGCGTGTGGAATCATGCATTGGAGAGGAAATCTGTCATTTTGAAAATAATATTTGGTCTGTTGTGTGGGAGAAGGGTGAGGGAAGGATATATTGGCCTAAGCTAGTTTTTATGAGGGTTTATTATGACATCGGAGCTGTTCTCCAAAACTCTTGGAGGTCCTTATGTCTGCCTTCAGAATATATGCCTTTAGGATGGTAGGGAGATAAGTTGCAGCATAAAGTAAGTTTTTAAGTCTGGTAATAACCTCAAGTAGAATGTTGACAATTCGAAAGAGTGTGAATTCCTTTTCCATCAGTTATGAACATCTGATGGCCCTTTTGCTCATTGAAATGTTGAGTTGTCTGAGGCAAGAAAAGTACACCCTTCCTACATGCAACTGTGTTTTACATTGATATGCAGGTTGAGCCAGCACAGATTTATTTTGTGGATGTGTGTGCATTTCATCAGGTTATAGGTACTTGAACAACTCTATATTTGATGTAAACCACAGGACCATGTTAGTCTAGTTTAGTCAAGTGTCCAAGGGTTATGATAGGAAAACCAAGTGCAGTAGGATGCTGAAGTGCAATGATTGAGAATGTGTCTTCTTTATAGCTTGTTCTCAAGGTCTAGTATGAAACATCTCTCTGATGCAGGGATTGAACAGATTAATTGGCTGAGAGGGCTTCGGGAAATGAGGTGCAACTAACCTTGTTCTGCCAATACATGATACCAAGGCGCAAGAATAATGGATGTAACTCTTAAGCTGCTGAACAGAGATGAACTGTAACCCCAATGTCATAAAGTTTAGTCTATTCATGTGAAGGGTATTAAAAATTTTACTCGTATTAACTTCCTTGAGACATGCAAAAGAAAAGTAATTACTTTATCAATTCCTTTGATTTTGTATATTATGCTCAACCAAGTTTTAGTCAACCGCTGATCAGTAGATTTAGGTGAGCAGCTTAGCACATAAAATCTTCAAAGTGAGCAACTTAGCACATAAAATCTTCAATCTTAATCATTCTCACAAAAACACAGGGACTTGTGGGAAAGTCACAGAGAAGAATCTCAGGTTGTTCTCCAATATGTTTTCATATTGCTCAGTACTCAGTGTAATATTATACTCATATAATTCAGAAGCGTATCATCTCCGAGCCTTACTAAATTCATGAGATTGACCATGAAAAGGAAATATTATAGATTTGACTGCCATCAAGGAGTAGAAAATCAGAAAATACATGAAATATCATGCAGAATCCAGATCTAAGTCAACTGATCGCCAAACATACTATTGATGACCTGTTCTGCACTTTTCCTTATTTTTTTTAATGAGCTTATTTTACTTTCTGAATTTCATTCTGGTTTCATTCTGAAATTTGAAAAGTTCTCCTTTATCTACTATCTGCAGTTACTGGATGAAAGGCAAAGTTCAAACGTCTTGCGGTTTCTTCGAGCAATTAACGAGTAAGGCTCTCATTTTACTATTCTTTGCATCATCCAATTGAAAAAGAAAAAAAAAACCCTGAAATTTTAAACTTTCTAGAATGGCCTAACTCATGTCTCTGTCATTAGGATTCACCTTTTATTACCGCCTTTTTTGTTACCATACTGACTGTTTATCGTGGGAGAACATTTATTTTTATCATCACCTATAATGAGACTATCATGGTGTTTCATGGTTGTTTATGTATGATGATGTAAAGTGCACCATTTTGTGTCGATGGAAGCAGATGATTTCACTTAAAAGGAGATGACCTCTATTATGATAGTCAAAATTGGAGCTTATTTCCAACTCCTGTATTTATTAAGTTCTTTAGAGAGGATGATAAGCGTATTTTACAAAAGCTCTTAAATTATTCGGCTCATGGATTTAGTGTGTGGAAGTTCTATGGTGCATTTTAACTTAGTGTGACTTTCAGTACTGTATGTTGCATGTACTGTAGAAGGTTTTATTAGATGTCAAAGTTAGTCGCATATGTCAAGAGTGTTGAACTGCAAGCTAACATTTCCTTTCAAATTTTGGCTGGGATTGGCAGGAGGCATGACTTAACAGAAGGCTTACAGAAGCTGAAATGCAAGACCCTTATTTTTGTTGGTGAGAGGAGCCCATTCCATGCTGATTCTATACATATGAATACCATGATGAACAAGAACACTTGTGCCCTTGTTGAGGTAACGCGACATCATTTCCACATTCTTGAATTTTCATTGTGGTAAAATATGTTGCAGAATGGATCTTTCCATGCTTATTTGAAATGGTTGTAACTGTTTTCCAATTATCCCTGGTATGCATCAAGCAAAGCTAGGGATATGAAGAAGCCACTTGCCAGTGTTGATGCTTAACCCGAAAAATGGTAAACTTATATAATTTGGTATTTCCACCGAAAAGTCTATGAAATTGTTAATTAAGAAGGAACATGAAAGAGTAGTTGGAGGGATAAGAGCAGCTACATGGACATTATGGTTGCAAGGACGTTTGTGGGCTTCACAACAGATAAAAGTTAGAAAGAAAAGCAAACAAATAGTGGTGCATTTATTATTTCTTTCCGTGGTTGAAAGGTTAAAGATGAAAATCTTGAGAACAATATCCATGTTTGGTACCAGTGGAGTTGCACCACATAAAACCATGCAGTACATTTGAGTAGCAGATTCTGAAAAAATAGCTTATGTTGAAAAAATATCTTATGCTGCTTGAAAAAATAAATTTGAATACCCAATTTCCATGGAACCCTGATCCAATAATGAAGTTGTCAAAATCAATCTGTGTATGGAGTAGAGGGTTAAGAAGGATAGGAATTGGCATAAGTCATTTTGAGACTTGTCATGTGTTTTTTATGTTGTGATGCATGGCACAAAATTTCTACTTTAATTCCCCTATTCAGTTGTAGTTCAATTTCACATTAACTACTTGGTTCTGCATTAAGAAGTTGTCTTTATTCTCTATATATTTGTTATGATTGCTAACCATCTAGTAGTACTATTCCTTTTGTCACTATAAAGCTGAAGTCTCACTTAGAGCAATTAAGTTAACAAAAAATGCATACGCATTAAAAACATCAATCTGCACGCAAGCTCTCATGGCTGTAGTTGGTCTTGGAATTGGAAAATTTTCAGCCTGCCAATGCAGACAAGGAAGATTAACTTGTACTCCTCCTTCCTTCCTATTTGGTTTTCTTGTTCTAACTTCTCTCTCCTGTTTCTTTCTCATGAAGTTCTAATACTTTGTTATGCATTATTTAGCATATCAATTTGGACCGTAACTGATGATCTTCATGCATAGCAGGTTGAATCATGTGGATCACTCGTGACTGAGGAACTTCCTTATGCAATGGTGGTTCCCATGGAGTTCTTTTTGATGGGATTTGGTTTCTACAACAAAACTCCATTTACCTCCACAGGAAGTAGCCAAGAACTCAGCAAAAACCCTTCAAGACATTGGTGCATTGCCCCGGAGCTGCTCTCTTCCGAGAGTCTAGGTGTTAAGCTTAAACCGATCAAAACCCGACCAACTCATAAAACCTGAGGTGGAAATGTCTTTATGCCACAAAGCTCCATTGTATGTTATCATGCCAAAATGTGATTAGCTGCTCTGGAATCTTAATCATGCACATAAATTGTACATGTAAAAGGCTTTCCACTCTGATGGCATTTTCATTGCCCCAGGATTTGTTTAGGTAGGAAATTTTGGTCTGCAGTGGTTAGGTGCCCGTAATCCTTCTAAGATAGGATATTTCAGCACTCTGGGAGCTGGGGGATGTCGCTACAAATTCATTTTGTACACTAAGATGAAGCAGTATAAATTTCTATAATACTCGAAATATGATAGCTGGTTTTGCTTCCCCCCCCCCCCCTCCTCCCCTCTCCCCATTCTCTCTCTTCTGGTTAAAACTAAACATTTTCCATTAATTATTTATGGATGATATCTATCAAACATGAAATTGAGCTGACAAAGATAATTAATATCATTTGATGTCTTGTAGCTCAATTATTCGCATTGCTCGTACGTTTGGTATTCGTCATTTTCATGTTGCCGTAACATGAAATTTCTTACTTGATTTTGATTTTTCTTGCTTTTGCTGCATATAGTGATAAAAGAAAAAGCTAAAAATGCCCTTTTTTTTTTCTCTTCAGAAATTTCCTTCTCACTAATATTTCTGCTGAATTTTGAAGTCTCACAATAGCCTTGCCATTAGAATTGGATCCTTTTTTTTTTTTTTTTTTTTAAGTGCTTTCTTCAGCATTGTTTTCTCCATTTTGGCTATAAAATTAAGAATTTCTGCCAAGTGGCTGTAAGACTTGAAAATTACCAAGAAAACTGTCTGTAACAAATTTCAGCAAGCCTTGCTGAACTTTCATGAAAGCATTATGTTAGTTAACACCAAACTTAATTCGTGAAATTCTTTATCTTGAACATTATAAAACATCAAAGAAGAACATTAAAATCGTAAAATTCTACGCGACCACAATTTATATATTTACTTCTCTGACACCACTTGGACTTGAGTTTTTTTTTTTTTCAAAATGGAAGTACCAACCACATCATAGAGTAATTCATTCTCATTATTCTTTCCATCAAAACAATTTTCTTTTATTTTTCGTTTTTAATTGATTAATTTATCTTTTTGGATGTGGTAGTTTTTGCTTGGTGGTCCATTTATTTTGTTGGTGTGAAAGATGTTCGCTTGCAAACTCCAACTAAAAAGTTGATGTAGATGCTTACAACACTTCAAATAGGAAATGCTATTAATTTTCAGCTCAATCGTAGCTGCTTGGGAATGTCTCCTTCACAACCACAATAATCTGCAAAAATGGTCCCTGAGGAAAGGAAAAGTCCAAGCAAATTTAAAGGTGACAGTGAAATTTATCCTCAAGCTGTACTGTATTGGTATTTTTCAGCCTCATAAATCTTGCAATCTACTATGTCATCATCTGCCACAATAGCAATCTTCTTACTATCATGTCTGGTGTGAGAAAAGGATGGTTTGAAAAATTATTCACATGTACCTGACAAGAGTCTATATATAATGGAGTAACACGATAGAAGAAACAAAACGTTGATGGACAATTAATTTGACTACCCTCTTTGCCTAGGAAGATGATTACATGATCTTGACCACCTGGACTAGGCCCTTAAATTCATGAGTCATAACCTTCGAGAAAATTGTATCCCTTTGATGTTTGGATAATCTTGAGACTTTTTGCAAAAGCATCAACCATAAATAACTCTTTTCTTTTATTGAAAAAGAAAATCAACATGGCTGTAAGTAAAGGGGATGATAGTGGCTAAGGTACGGTTTCAAAATATAAAGATTTTACGTTCAAATTTCTCTTCTTCTTCTGAGTTCATTTCTAGTGATTGGATTTATATGTTTATTTTAATAGGAAATAAAATATTCAAACGCGGGGACTTAATTTTACCAACGACGGTGAAAAATGTGAACTCCTAACTATTTACGCGTTGGAACTTCAAGGGAGCAACTATGTCGTGATTACAAGAGTCTATTCATTGCGTATAGACTTTAGGGGCATCACAGCATAACCGTCGAGGTGAAGTTGGGGTCTAAAAGATTAAATGGAATAGTACATAGACAAAATCAATCTCTTATGAATTACAAGATACTTCCTTAATTATTAAGAATTATGGTATCCAGCATTCAAAAAGGGAAGTAGATTACTCAAGAATTTTATGCCTCTTAATTTATTGAATCAGATATTGAATAAATAATTAAGAAAATTGAAATAAACTAAAGATGTAATCCATGAAAAAAATTCTTAATAATAACTACTAGAAAAAAATTTTAAAAAAGAGAGGATGACTTAATAAGCACTCTTTACAAAGGAATTTGTTAATTTTAGTAAAGGCTTATGTGATGTTCTAGTAAGTTGTTACAAATCTCCAAAAAAAAAAAGTTCTTACAAGTCTCATAAGTGATTTTTTTACAATTTTGTTTAGCTACATTAGGTAGTACTTTTTATTATTGGGCTGCGCTGTTAGATAGTACACTTTGAGCATTTGAATGACTCTTCATTTCTTGTCAAAATAAAAAAGCTAAACCATAAAATGCTTAATGAATATGATAATTCTTTTAAAAGAAAAAAAACTTTCATGGGTATGTTGTCACCTTCCACCAGCATGGAGAAGACCAAAAGAAAAAACAGCAACAACAATAATGAAAAATAAAAAGCGTTGCAATAGCAGTCCTTCATCTTCATAAGTAAAGAATTTTCCTAGGTTCAAATACTATGGGAAGACCCAAAACATATTTACTACCCTTCAAGGAAATTTTCAAAAAATAGTCTCTTAATATATTCTTTCCTTTTTTTTCTTTTACACATAATTAGGCAATATATTCTTTAATTGAATAAAGAAAATTGTACTTACCTAATATGCATCCATTTTATTAACCTGAGGTACATGGTAATATGAAAGCTATTTATAGTCAATTCTTTTTACCAAATTATAAATAAAAGTGCAAAAATACATACCTTGTCTACAAGTAAGCAGCAAAACTTGGAGCTTTGATGATAATCTCGACCTATTTTAGAAATAAACCAAGTACAAAGTGTTGGGATCCAAGCACGGAATACACGGCTACTATTGAGATATTAAGTACACAATAATTTAAAAAGAATCAAACCATAGGTATGAAAGATAAATGACACACAAGATTTAATATGATTCGATTCCATCATTGAGATTACATTTATGGAGTGAAACTCATTTTTTATTATGAAATAGGAATACAATTTGAACTCAAAGCTAATCCTTGTATACCATTTTTTATTTTCTAAGAACTCTCTCTCACCCCATGTATAAGATTACATATTGCTCTTGTGTGCCACTTTATAGTATGCCAATTTTCACCTATTTATAAGTTACATTACTTGACCAACATTCAAATAATAACAGGAAATAACTGCTAATTCCTAAATTGGTTCATAATAGGAAATAATTCTTAATTCCTAAACTCATATAAATAGAAAATTCCTTAGTTACTACTTTAAGTAACTAAAACTAATTAGAAAACTAGTTAAACAAAAAACCTATTTAAAAGAAACTGAACCAATTTCTTAACAAATCTCTACCTTAGCGAATATTCCTTTAGCAATAATTTGCCTTTAACTACCAAATAGTATGGTATCGAACTACACATCCGAATCAATATAGTTCTGACACCCAATTGATTCAATCGGTAAATGAACATGTGTAGTTACTCCGAACTAATCTCCTGTTGACTCGCGCAAAAATGTCTCAATTCACCATTTCTCTTCGTACGATTTTTTCTTACTACCACTTACAACTCAGGATCCCATTCAATTAGCACTATTTCCAACCATTGGGGCAATCAAGTGGTAAATCATCATATTTCTTTCCATCATCAGGATTATTTCGCCATGTGTGGTTTTCAAGACTCCACCTGCAATGTAAACTCGTAGCTGTCAGAGTTTTTTAACATTTGAAAATTAGATTCCTTTGTTTTTTCATAACACATGGTACACCACATAAAGAACATAATCCAAATCTAAAAACCATTTCGGATGAAATATAAACCGTTGGAGTTGTAAGAAAGTCTCCACTGATTCACGTTTAGAGATCAACGTTGGACTCTAACTTTTTCTTGACTCTTGAATCACTTGGTTAAATTCACCGTCAAGTGTCTCCATATTTTTCGCCTTCCCATCTTTCACCATCAATGTTTCTTGTCAAACCATTGAAACAAGGATATCAACTATTGAATTGTTGAATTAGTAATAGTTACCAATCCATTTTATTTCAATAGTCAACCGGGACCCAATCATGAATCTCGCTCTGATACTACTTTGTTGGGATCCAAGCACGGAATACACACCTATTAAGATATCAAGCACACAATAATTTAATGAGAAGCAAATCACAAGTATAAAAGATAAACGTCACACAAAATTTAATGTGGTTCACCTCCATCATTGAGTCTATATCCACGGAAAGAAACTTGTTCTTTATTATGAGAGGAAAACCTATACAAGAATACAATTTGAATTCAAATCCAACTCTTGTCTACTATTTCTCATTTTTCAAGAACCCTCTCTCATTCCATATCTAAGGTTACATATCGTCCTTATGTGTCACTTTATAGCATGCCAACCCCCACCTATTTATAAGTTACATTACTTGGCCAACATCCAAATAATAACAGAAAATAACTACTAATTCCTAAACTGGTTCATAATAGAAAATAACTCTTAATTTCTAAACTCATACAAATAGAAAATTTCTTAACTACTATTTCAAATAACTAAAATCAATTAAAAAACTAGTTACTTCTATACAAAACAAGAAACTTGTTTAAAAAAAATTTAACCAATTTCCTAACACAAAGCAATCAGATTAATAAATTTTTTTGAAAATCATATTTAATTTATAATACGAGTCAAACAAAAATGTTCAACAAACGAAATTTTGTCCATTTAAAATCACAAAATTGAGAATAGCAAACCAACTCAGTGCGTGTAACAATAAAGCCATATAACTGTGCCAATACATGCCTAATTGATGAAGCCTCAAATGCAAAGCAATAAGGAAAGGGAAAAAAAAACTAAAGCAAGAAGAAAAAGAAAGAGCAATAGTTGGACATGCTTAAATAACTCTAGTAATGGCGAGAGTTATTAACTTCATTCATCAGCAGATGGCAGACAAAATTTCTAAAAATCCAAGTAGCATTTAATGATCAAACCTCAAAAAGGGGCAACATAGAGATTTCGCTGCAACTCTAAGTATTAACACCTTATACCAAACGCAATGAGAGTATTTCAAACCCATAATGAAATGACAAGAACCGGTAATGAGAGGACGATGTTCAAAATGTAATGGAAAACAAATTGCTTTTTTATTATAATATAAGGATCTATATTACACATTTTATTAAGTTCCAATCTGTTTATTGAAATTAAAATGTTTAATATCTATACTATATACACTATATATCAAAGGAGATACAGGGGTTTAGAATAAACATTTTTTGTCACTTTATATACTTTCAACTTTGTCCTTATGAAAATTCCTTATTGTTTTACTAGTTACACATGATTTGCTAAAAATCATAGTTATTAAACCTAACCTGGAGCTCTACCTACAGAGGTGATCGGTCACCGGGTTACTAGTTCAACTACGGGTTGTACAATAGCTATATTATATAATATAATAATATATTTTAAATTATAAAAATAATAAAAATTTTAAGTTGATGGTTCAATTGGCGGTTTAACTAGCAGTTTTTGTCGATCTATCGATTGAATCGTCGGGTCATTAACTAGTAAATAAATTTGATGTTTGATCGATCTAATTAGTGACCTAACCCGACCTTATAATCGGTTCATCGAGTTGATTGGTTCGATCGTTAGACCGGACCAAATTTTATAACTATGGCTAAACTAACTATTAGTAACTATTTTTTAACCATTACTATCTGAGATAAAATAACTGCCTATAAGTATTGTAACTACCAAAATAACTATCGTTTGATGGGAAAAAAGGTTAAAACACTACAGAGTACTCTAGTAATGAAAATTTTATGCAAAATTAATTTGTAAGAAAAGCATTTCTGAATTATACACACATCGCATGTGCTTTTGGCACCAGTATAGATTATAGGACAGATTCTCAAACCTAATCATGTGTAAATGGTGACTTACCTTTTTTTTCCCATGAATTTGCTAGATTTTTTTTTTTTTTAGAATTTGCTAGACTTGGTAAATACCATGAAAGGCTTCAATAATTGCACGACTTCTCACCCCCATTATGGACCCTTCAACGCAAGAAAACAAACAGTCCCTAGCGTGGAAGTTTAAGGAACACAGAATCACAAGGCGTCTTTTGTCATTTCATCAAGATTTTTTAACTGATAGCGAAGCGCGCGAGAAACGGTTAGAAAAATAAACGGTTGTGACCCACTACCGTTGCAACACTTGTCCCAAAAATAGACGGCCAAGATTTGGTTACATGGCACCATTCGAGGTTCTGTTAATCCTGTGAACGTTATCTTTCCAATATCTAGTGTTTCTGGTTCAAATTTCCCATGTCCAATTAAGCCTAGCTGGAAGCTCTGAACCAATAACTCAGTACTAGCTGAAGCACAATCCAATCTGCTCTGCAATAAATTTTCAGACTGTTTTTGTAATCTTTTGTAGCGTATATATCCACTTTTACTTGTATTGTACCCAAAAAAGGAGAAAAATGAAATATTACTAATGTGTCGATTGGATTGTCACTTTTTTCTTGACTGTATTTAGTCTATAGTTTAACTGAGAGAAAAGTGGGTGGTTAGATTTTTTTATTTATTTTTGGTGGGGTGGTTGATTTTAGTTGTGTTATTGCAAGATAATGTTGATTTCATATGTTTGATGATGAAAGAAAAGTGGGGCTGATTTGATGCTCCTGGTTACTTCTTATAGATGGTGACAGTTTGATTGAAAGTGGATGGAGTCATCAGGTGTACGACGACCCATCGATGTTTATAAGCCATCAGTAAGTCATGATGATGGAAAATCATTTGATAGGAAGCATGAGGGATTGAATGTGAAAGTACTGAGAATGCAAGGGGAGGCATCGGGGAATTCTGGAAGTACGACGGGTGTTAGGCATAAGTGGATGGCTTTTAAGGAAGAAGAGAGAAAATCAGAGATCACTGCTGTAAATGCTGATGAGGTAAGGGAGAAGGAGAATGAAGGACAAGGCAATAGAAGCAATCGGGTGCTCTCAGGAGCTAGCATAGCTGAAAGGACTGCAGAATGGGGACTGGTGGTCAGGACTGATGTGGGAGAAGGTAGCTTTCATGCAATAGGGATGAATGAAAATAATTCTTTAGGAGATGGAGAAAGAAGCAAGGGCTCATCAGATAAATTCTTGGCGGACTCAAGGAGGACGTCAGAGGAATCTGAAGCTCCTGTTCCAAGAGTATCTCAGGAGTTAAAGGATGCTTTAGCGACTTTGCAACAGACTTTTGTTGTGTCTGATGCAACTAAGCCGGACTGTCCTATAATGTATGCTAGCAGTGGCTTTTTCAGCATGACTGGGTATTCATCAAAGGAAGTTATTGGGAGGAACTGGTAAGGTTACTTTTGATTTCAGATGTATGTAACATAAAGTTCTTAGCCGTTGAAAGTCTCAAAAATAGTAGGAGCATGAGCTTTCATGCATTATGTTGATCATTAGACTGATCATAATGTAGTCCCAGAAATCTGGCAGCTAACAAACATGCCCCCTTATTTGTTACCATTTGCTGCTTAGGGGCGTACAAGTATCACTGGACAGTGTTGCAGGACTAAAATTTCCGCCAAGAACCTATTACTCTCATCTTATTTTTACTGAAGACTCGTACTAAAGGTGTTTTCAGGCAAAACAAGTTTATTCATTCCATCAACATTGAAATGTCGGTGAATAATTGTTCAATAGGTCAGGGAACATCATTAGAACTCTGCACTTATATGAACTCTTCAAATTTCTTGAATATCTTAGTACATATTGAGACACAAACTCAGACTTGGTCAGACCTACAGCATTTAGAAGCCCCCTCTTTCTAAAATACATTGCGTGTTCTTCATTTCTTGGCTAATGTTTATTTAAGTAAGAAATGATGGACCAGAGAATATTGTATAGCAGGTCAGGCACCACTATTCTCTGTGATATATTCAAATATAGCACTTAAAACCCTTAAACACCTATAATTCTAGAATACACTGGCAGCTGCATGGTTCCTGACAAGTTGAAGTCACTAATGTTGAATGTGCTTTGCACTGTGATCTCTTATAACCGTAAAACCCATATAGAATATTTCATTGTTTTTGGTGTTACATCAAATCTTGGGAGGATATTCAAGGTTATTGATGGATGTTGTTCTTTGTTTTGGTGCAGTCGCTTTCTACAGGGACCAGATACAGACCCTAAAGAGGTAGAAAAGATACGTACTGCTGTAAGAACAGGATCAAGTTATTGTGGAAGGCTCTTGAACTATAAGAAGGATGGAACCCCATTTTGGAATCTGCTAACAATCACCCCAATCAAAGATGACAGTGGGAGGGCTATAAAATTTATAGGGTAAAGATAGTCTTTTCTCTTTTCAATGTAGAGTATCCAATCTGTTTCACATTTGCAATTGAAAGTTTCCTTACTGAAGATTTTTTTTGGACCTCTAGCTTCCTAGATATGTATTAGTTGGTTTCCTTGTTAGTTTAAGTTCTATTGTGCGAGAAGTGACTAATTTTCTGATTCTTCGTAGAGAGTTTATGGTAATTTCTACTCACATTGGTCCTGTTTCTCACTGACTTCAACCATTGTAATTAGCTCCTTATAACATTTCTCAGGCATCCAGAGATTGACAATTTGTTCATTGGTATTCTTCCCATTCAAAGTTTTCAAAAGAGTTTTCCAGATTTGGTGCATTAATTTGTGATATTGCAGTGTGAACATAATGGATTTCGGAGCAATGAAGGTCACTAGATGAAAAGCCATTCCAAGAGCCATAAGTGACAAATATGTTTCCTACTGAGTTTCCTCTCCTCAAATAAAGCATATGGATGAATATCACAAGCTTAGGTTACTAAAATCTGGACAATCAAATATTAGTTTTCGTATTGGATCATCTTTTGAACAATTATGAGCTTTCGGCTCTATATATAGTAGGGATTCAACTTTAACAGATGCAATCATTTCATCATCTGCATATTTTAAATCTCTCCTTTTTTCCCTTAAATAGTAATTAATATTCTTAGTTTTCCAGACGGCGGGTTGGAAGTTTATTTTTAAAAATTGACATTGTATTCTAGAGGTCTAATAATTTGGAAAAAATAAGTAGGATATATTTTAATTAACTTCAGGTCCTATTGTCCATTCTTCTTCTCCATTTAAAAGATATTTCCCCTCAGATTTCCTACTGTGGTAAGCATGTAAGTTTTTGCTTGTATGATATTCAAGAGCCAGATTGCTAAGTCAAGTAAACTAGTACAGACCTTATCCTCTATAGAACGTTCTGAGCTAGAACAGCATTTAGTAATTTCATGCATTTCATGTCACTATACTTCATTGCATCTCCTTTCAGCTTGGAGGTTGTTGACTTTCACTGTAGAGTCCGTTTGAAATTGGTAAAATCTGAATTTGTTAGTGCATTCAATTGTGGTAACGTTTGAGCAATGCTGAGTAATTTAGGTAATTCCTGCTATGCTTCTGGTCTTATATGTTCAGTACCTTTTGGCAGAATGCAGGTTGAGGTCAGCAAATACACAGAGGGTATAGCTGACAGTGCAGTACGACCAAATGGGCTTCCCCAGTCATTAATCCGATATGATGGTGCATACGATTGCTATTTTTGTTATTCAACAACATCTCTGCATCTTAAAATCCTTTCTGTCTACATGTAACAGCTCGTCAGAAGGAAAACGCCTTAGGATCCATCACTGAGGTTGTGCAAACCATAAAACATCCACGTTCTCTCATCCGGTCAATGAGTCATGATATTACAGCCAAGGTTGAAAGTGAGAAGTTTAATATTGATTATATGCTTCCCGGACCAGCCGTAACAGAGAATGTAGCAACATCTGGTAGACAAACTCCACACCATGACTTCAGCAAAAAATCAAGAAAGTCAGCGCGCATTTCGTTAATGGGGTATACCATTTCACGTGTTCTATTTGTTATCTCTCAACCTCTACCCAGTTTTGAACGATTAAAATCCATAAGAAGGATAGTCAAGATAATTCTGGAGACCTTTTTAGGTTAGAGAAGTCCCTTATTATTTTCCTCGTTGGCACTAGAACAGTAGTAGCTAGTCTCTTTTGCTTCCCCAGGTTTGAGATAAATTAAAGGCAACAGACCTGTTATTCTTTGTTGAAATCAAGCATTTTAAACAAGGTACCAAAAAGACGTAGCAGTTTGATTTTGCTATAGAAACCCTATTTCATCTTTGATATTGAACAGTTAATTGTTCCTAGTTATGTTTCAAACGAATATGTTTCGGACCATTTTGGATAAGGTCCCTATCCAATTTTCCATGTAGTTTTTGAAAAGAAATATTTTAGAATATCATCAAAATGGTAGTAATATTTATCTATGTCATCAGCGATGTAACATTGTATCTGAAGCCATGTTGTATATGAGATCAGCAGAGCTACTGAATTCAATGATACAATGTTTAATTTCTGATATCATAAGGCCAGAAGAAATGTACTAAATTGGTATGCCTTAATAGAGTTACGTCCTGCACAAAATAAAAGAATCTGCCATATGAGTGGCATTGTGTCTTGTTTGCCTTTTTGTTTTTTGGGATAAACAAGTTTAGGCAGTAACAAAAAGCTCCTTAATTTTAGTAAACTTCATAATTAAGGATACAGTCTAAACAAATGTGCTTGATTTTCAGTAGGTTTAAGTTGAGGTCAGCGAGCTATGCAGGAAGGGAGGTACCAATCATTGAGCCTGAAATCTTGATGACAAGAGACATAGAAAGAACAGACAGTTGGGAACGAGCTGAAAGAGATAGGGATATTCGTCAAGGAATAGACCTAGCAACTACTTTGGAACGAATTGAGAAGAATTTTGTCATTACAGATCCCAGACTTCCTGATAATCCAATTGTAAGATCAATCCTGTTTTTTGAGATAAATACGGTAGGATCACTGTAGTTGAGTGCATTTCAATTGTTTTAGTACCTGAGATTGTAAGTGTTTGTGACATTACAAGATTTCAGTTTCTATCTTCAGCTGCACTACTGCCTTTTTATCGCCTTTCTTTGTGTCAGGGAAGCAAAGTACCTGTTTCAGTTTGCAGTTTAGACTGGTATTTGTGTGAAATTTCAACTAAAACTGTGTTCTCCTTTGCAGATTTTTGCATCTGATAGCTTTCTAGAATTGACTGAGTACACGCGTGAAGAAATTTTAGGACGAAATTGCAGGTATGAATTTTTACCTTGAATAATCTTTTTATTGCAATTAAAAAGACTATATAATATTGGTTTTGCTGGTGAATGTTTCTCTGTCTTTTGCACTTTATAGTAACTATAAATTGAGCTTGAAGAAGATATGTCAAAACTAAAATAAATTATTCATGGTTGCCTCACTGCTTTGCCGCTTTCAACTCAGGCCCTCTTTCCCTATCCTGTTACATTCAGAGTTTAAAGTTTTCTTGATTTACCTTGAGCTTATGTATCATGGTCTTTAAGAATATCAAAGTACTTTGTTTTCCGATGCTAATACATCATGATTGATTCTGCCAATATGGCTATTGAATCCAACTTTATTGGTAGATTTACGGAATCATTATCCTCCTCATTGTATAGGTCTTTTAAATGGTCACAAGCAAATGGTTTTCACCATTCTGATATTGGTGTCATATAACTTCACCTCAGAAATTTATGCTGTTTTCCATCTGTCCTTACTGTGTCAATATGTCTTTTTCGGTAAAGCATTTTCCTCGTAGTAGCAGCATTATCTGATTAAGTTTTTATACTTCTGCAGATTCCTTCAGGGGCCAGAGACAGATCAAGCAACTGTTTCAAGGATAAGAGATGCCATCAGAGAACAAAAGGAAATTACTGTGCAGTTGATTAACTATACTAAGAGTGGTAAACTTAACATCTTTTGTGCTAGTGGACAGAATTGGATCTAATTCTTGAATATACTCTATGATCTCACCTAATTGTTTATTCATACAAATACACTGCAGGAAAGAAATTCTGGAATTTATTTCATCTGCAACCTATGCGTGATCAAAAGGTGAGCAATGTAGCCTGTACCAAGTGGTTTGTTACATGCAGTACCTGCATCTCTGGTTTCCTATCTTAAGCATTTTTTAACAATTTTAGGGAGAACTTCAATACTTCATTGGTGTCCAACTAGATGGAAGTGATCATGTGGAACCCCTAAGAAACCGACTCTCAGAAACAACTGAACAGAAAAGTTCTAAATTGGTAATTTTCTGTTTTATGAAGTTCTCCTGGATGTTCTTTTCATGCTCCAAATTTCTTTAGGAGTGCTATTCCAAGTTCTCACTATCCCTCGTGCCTGGATTCTCTTCATGTTGCTATACATCCTTAAAAACACATCTGGTAGATGACTTTAACAAACAAGTCAGAGGTAGAGATGATTCCTGATATGTATTTGTTATTGTAAAAGGTTTCTAAAGAACAGTACTATGTAATAGCTGTGGTTCAGATTTTCATTTAAGTAGAAAAAGAATAAATAAAATGAGGAAACATGAACAGAAAACACCAAGAGGCATGTTCTATTTAACAAGATAATTCTACTGTTCTTTTTTTTTTTTTTTTTGGCAAAGCCCCAAATTGGGGTGGGGATGCCATCCTTAATTTATTTATATTGAAAAAGAGTACAGCGAAATAGAGGGAGGCCAAACCTGACCTCTGTTAAAGTAAAAGAGACAGCTAAGGATCAACAATAATACGCACATATGGAAAAATTTGGAGTTCTAAACACATAACAGATCAATCGAACGAAATCATCCACATGAGGGTGCCCCACATTTGTGGGATTGTGAGCGAGCATGGGAATTTGGTTTGACATCTTGACGTGTTTGCATTGTTTTACCTTTTTTTGAAAGCTGTTTCCTCGTTTTCTTTGAAATCACTTGGGTAAATTGCTCGTGAACTGGGTTCTGTTCTTGATCTTTGTCTTTTTCGCGTTGTGAATCATCTTCTTCTTCTTTATTTTTGTCATCATTGCATGTTGTACTTGAAAGAAGAAAAGGCTTAGTTCTACTGTTCTGAGGATAATTCTACTGTTCTTAAACAATCACAAATACCTGGATTAGTGAATGTGTGTATGTGGACTTGATTGAAATGGCAAGCTTCTTCTTGACTTGAAATATTTGATGTTTTCAATACTTCCTAGTTTGCCTAATGTTATGCCCTGTTGTTCAAATTTTTTTACTTTAGTAGCAATTAAGTCATGGCATGTCAGACAATGTTGAAAGAAAAAAGAACGGAACATATTTGCAAAATAACAATTTATATGGAAAATGCATATGAAATTGATCCGCAGAGAAGTGATAATATTGGTACAAAGGAAAACAATCTTGTATTAATGCTATGGCTCTAGAATTATTATGTGCGGTTAAGGCAGGCAATGGATCTATTCTTTTTTAATAGGAATACCATTTTTTAGCAACTTCTTAAGTGATCAGATTTTAATGTGAATCTGAAGATCCTTACTTGTTCCAGGTCAAAGCTACAGCAGAAAATGTTGATGACGCTGTAAGAGAACTTCCTGATGCCAACTTGGTAAGGTATTCCTTTGTCTTTAGATTGGATTTTGGTTGATAAACCACATAATTGAGTAAAAGAATGAAGGCATACCCTTACATATTTCTTATATGTTTAGACCACTTATTATACTGATGAAATGTATCACTTGGTTATCAAGGATGTTAAGAATTGATGATCAAAATGCACCGCAAAGAAAAGCATTAGAGTAGATTTCATTAATTATATTTCAGATAAAACTTTTGGGAATTTAAGAATTTTCTTTTGCAAACAGTTCCCAGAAGTATCTATTCTATCTAGGCTATTAATTGTGTTATCACTTACAAATCCTCATGCTGCCTCCTTTCAGAGACCAGAAGACTTATGGGCAGTGCACTCTCAACCTGTCTATCCAAGGCCTCACAAAAAGTATAGTGCTTATTGGGAAGCAATACAGAAGGTAAGGATTTTGAGAATTTATTCCAAGAAACAAGCATTGCTTCAATGAATTGAAAATGGTTAAGCAAGAGAAGTTCCAGGAACACTTTCATAAGTTTCTAGTGCCGGGTGCAACAGCATTTAGATTCTCAGTTTCTAGGCCTTTACTAAGCTTTCTTGAATCTGGAAGCAAGCATAATATCAGACCTAATCTAGGGCTCGGTGCAACAGTACTTCTTTTTGTTTTTTTTTTTTTCCCTAAATGTTTTATCAACTAGAGCTATGGAGTCATTGTCATCATAAATATTCATACATGTCAGGTTATTCTATTATTAGAGTTATACATATGTCAAAATTTACTGTTTCGAGAGCAAGAAACCCAAGACTTGTTGCATTCAAAATTTGGAACTAAAATTTCTTCAGGAGATTCTTCTGTTTACTTGCTCTTCGTACTGAAATAATAACCTGTTACATCTGAATAAAAGTGACACGATCTTATGTCAGTAATAGTAATAATACTACTCTTTCATAAGCTTTAGTGAATTGGTTCTTCCAACTTACTCTTTGTTGTCTAGAGTTCCTCTGGTTTTTTTCTTCTTTTTATTATCCGGCATCCTCAAGCATCTTATAAAAATCCTTTCCTCCATAAGGTGTGGGAAATGTGTTACTTCTTGCAAAGAGTAGAGTCCAAAGGGCCAGTAAAACAACTCCTATTTGTTTGTCATACATGATTTGGAGGCTAGATCACCATTCCAGGTCACGTATTAGTGATTCTAGAGTTGTTTGCTTTTTAAGAATAACCGTTTTTGTCCCTTTCGTCTTGTAGATCACGGCAACTGGTGAAAGAATTGGACTTCATCATTTTAAACCAATACGACCTTTGGGATGTGGAGACACTGGCAGGTTTGCATAAAAAATGCCTTCCTATAAGCAAGACTAGTCAATGGACCACTGAATTCCAATTTGTCATTGCCACACTGGTTTTATCTACTAATATTGAGTTTTTGATGTTATAGTTAGTACTACATGCCCTTTCGAAGATTTCAATTCAACAAAAGATCATTCATTTGATCACAATGACTACTATTACTATTGTTTGTAGCTGCTATACTTTTTCTTGCTTGTGCCTTGGATGATTAATATCTTGCTCAAAATCAGTAAGCATCAAGGAACTATTTTATTTTTGTTGCTGTTGTGATCAGCACATGATTATATTTCATTCAAAGTGTATGACAGATGGAAGTCAGTGAACGAACTTAAGGGCGAGTGGACTAATCTCTATGATAGAATGATCTATATCTTCACATAGAATAATCCATTGACAATCCTGGAATTTGAAAGCCTTTCGATGTCCAGGTTGTCATGTGACTTGGAGAGTTATTCTTTCTAATTTTCTGGACTTTTGGATGTAATTGCTTTGTTTCCGGTGCTTTCTTCTCAAGCGATCTTTACAAACTTTTCTGCTCAACTGGCAAGCATCATACAGTTGTCCATTCCATATTCCAAATATGAACAGCTTGAAATGATATCACACAGCTTCCTAATCATATCATCTGAACTGATATTAATGATGAATGATGCAGTGTTCATTTGGTGGAACTGAAAGGATCAGGTCAATTATATGCAATGAAGGCAATGGATAAATCTATAATGATGAACCGTAACAAGGTTAGAATGGCAAGTCACAAGCTCATACACAAATGTTACTGATTTCTTTCAATACATAGCTTGGCTTTTTCCATAATGCATAATTTAATATTGGACCTGGTTTCAGTGACTAGAAATATAACAGAGAAATATATACTGGTTTACTATCTTATTCTGGACATCAGGGAACGTGTGTCACTCAGACACCAGCAAGTTTAATAGAAAGTTATTTTCACAAAATTCATGCAAAGAGTGTCCGTCCCCATCTTTTCTTGCCATAGACATGATTAAAGATCACAGTTTGTAATTGCTGATTCTTCCATTTCAGATGCAGACATGCAGAACCACCATTTTGCATCACTAAACAAATGTAATCACTAAGTTGTCCATAAAATTGCATTGTTTGTCTTCAGTTCAGAGGACATGATAGCCTACTATCCAAAATTTTGAACTTTGAAATCCATGGAAACAGTTTTTTCCCTGCTATGGAATCAGCACCGGTACAGGGTTCCCAACTTTTGAGCCCTAAGCAGACTGATGAATATGTGCAGGTTCACAGAGCATGCATTGAAAGGGAAATCATTTCACTGCTAGATCATCCATTCCTTCTAACGCTGTACGCATCTTTTCAGGTTTGATTTTACTACTCTTCATTGCTCAAGTTTATAGATAGTTGTATAGCTAAAAGCAGGAATTACATAAACAAATAAGTTCGTTCATGAATTCTAAGCATAATTCAATCTACTTTGCCATCCCATAATTCTGTTTGGCATTTGAATTGTCACAAGTCTAGTCTCTTAGTCCTAATTGTCTAATTGTTTTAGCAAATAATTATTCATGTTTTATTTGGCCTCCAATTTTTAAGGGTGGTGGATGATTCCCATATCCACACTTTTCAGTCTTTAGCATTAGATCTGAAATACTTCTGCATGCACTTCTTTGTCTTTCAACTACTTCATTTTCCTAGCGTCAATCAGAAACTTTCTTCCACATTTTAAGATTTTATTCTGGATACTCTCTGAATACCTTAATAGACAAGAACAGCTACCCTAAGAAAGTGTTTAGCATTTTTAAGCTCATTCAACATGTCTTCCGAGCTGAAATTTGTGATGGCATAACAACCAATAAAACACTTGCATCATATATTCCCTGCCTGGTTTATTCCTAGTTACATCAGAATATTCCAGTCCTACATGAACGTTTGCATACAGCTACAAAGTGTACATTACATATATTCTCCACTTCTTTTTAAAGAATACTATGTATTTTCCATGGCTTTTTGGCTGTTAGTTCATTTTTCTTATTGTAACTGCTAAATTTATGCATAAAGCTAGTTTGACATAAATCCCATTGAATCCAACAAAATTACTAACACATCGAAACTCATAAAGTGATTTCTAAATTTTTGGGAGAAATAGTGATCCATCCCTGATTACAATTAATTTCCTTTTGGCACTTTGATGAACTGATAGAATTGCATTTGTGCTTCAAGTTATTCCTAAAATTGTTGTCTGTATTTGTCCTTCTGTTTCAGTTTGAGCTAATTTTGTATGTTTGGTCTTTTGGTTTGATGTAGGCTTCTAAACTCCATACAAGTTATTCTTTCTGTTTTTTTTTTTAAGAGATTGGTATGCTATACTGTTTGAACATAACTTAGTACAAGGTGAGAAGGACTAACATTTCTTTGTTCCCCCAGACACGCACACATGTCTGTTTAATAACTGACTTTTGTCCTGGAGGAGAGTTATTTGCGTTGCTTGACAAGCAGCCTATGAAGATATTCAGAGAGGATTCAGCAAGGTATGTTCTTTCTATACCTCCATTTATGATGGCAAAATCACATCAACAACTACTGCTATTGATACTGGTTGAGTTTCATCTCTGCTGATTTTGGGTTTGAAGAAAGTATTCACTCCCATACGGCCTATTATGGTATGGAGAATAAGGATCAGAAGATTGGTTAGCATTGAAATCTTCCTGTTCCTAATTCAGACTTTTGAGCACAAAAAATAGGCTAGTTTCAGAGACTGTGTACTAAAATGAATGGCCTTTCTAGTTTCTAAACCTGTTAGGAAAATGTGCTCCTTAACTTCAAATAAAGATTATTTAATTTATTAGGCTACATCGGATATTAATAACCACGTACGGGGTTCATCTGCATTGATTAACAACACGCATAACATAGCAGTATCGAACGCCAAAAGGTTATCAACAGGAGCTCTTGGATTGGAGCTCTTCCATTTCCATGTTGTACCTAAGCTTTGCAAGAAATGCTGGGTGCCTGGTGCCAGATTAACTTGTTTTTAGACTTCCACCAACTAGCCAAAGTCATAAAAGTGAAATTTAAGAACAGTAAGATATTAAGCTCCTTGATTCCAAATAATCCCCAGATATCCCAAAGCGGCAGCAAATAAGACAATTATACAAAGGGATATCAGACAAACATACAAGATTAATTTAGTTTTAAATAGGTGAATGGGGATAAGGTGTCTTTCCCTTGGTTGTATCTCTACTTGAAGTGATTAAAGAAAGTACCTTCCCGCTTTGTCACAAGAAATTTGAGATGAAAAATCGGCTATGTTCGTTTAACATGTAGTGTATTTGGACATGTTTTACAAGTTTCATTCAACCGGGAAAAAGTTCCGTGACTATACTTGATACCACGTACTTGGCTATGAGTTATTGACTTAAAACTTTCTTTTCTTTACCACTTGAGTATTTACTTTCAATCCATTCAGGAATTTATTTCTGTAAATTAATGGACTTTTCCTCGTCAATGTTACTGCTCCGCAGGTTCTACGCAGCAGAGGTTGTAATAGGTTTGGAATATCTCCACTGTTTAGGTAATTGTTCAAAGTTTATTAGACGCTGTTTACTTTCTTGAACAATTAACTAATTAAGTGAGTTTCCTAGTTTTCATCTAAAAATCTTCATAGCTATTTAATTTCAACTTTGTGATGAAGAATACCTGGAATGCTTAAATGAATTCTCAGGTAGAGTTTGAGGTCTGATACATCGAGTGCTTTTACCATCAACTTAACATTCAACAAATGTTGAACAAAACTGAATCTTATTATGCAATAGTTGCACTTAAAAGATGGAATCTGGGATATCATGTGGAATTACTATTGATCTAGATGACCCCTAGACAAAAGAGATACCGTCTTGCATTCCTGAGATTTTCACAACCTTAGAGTGATACACAACAATTTTAGTTTGTTTTGGACAAATTGCTCAAACAAGTCCTTTTCCACATCTTGGGGCTGCATTCAGCTTGGCACTTCCTACTGTTCATCAAATCAATTACCTTCGCTCAAGTACATTGAACATAGAAGTAGATTGGTGAACACTGAACAATTTGAAGGGCATGCCCTTTAAAAGTTTTTACGACTATCCACAATGTCTTTATGGTTCTATCAAGATTCTGTGTTACATAAAAGAAATCAGTAAGAACCTGTATTAGAATAGCGCTTGTTCTAATGAAATGATTGCTTGTTTTCTTCTTTTCTTGTATTACAGGGATCATTTATCGAGACCTAAAACCAGAAAATATACTACTCGAAAAGGATGGGCATGTTGTATTAACAGACTTTGATCTATCCTTTAAGACAACCTGTAAACCCCAAGTATGCATTTCTTCCTAATGCTATGTGTATTCCTATGAGCAGATAATCGTTTCATTCTCAAATAGTTAATCCCACTGTGCCATTAACCATGGATTTAGGAGAATACACCTACCAATATTCATAAATTTGTTTTTATGAACCAAATAACCTCATGAAACTCCATTTTCAGCTTTTCTGGAAAACATCTTGCAGAAAATGCTATGATCTCTCTCTCTCTCTCTCTCTCTCTCTCATTCATTTAGAGCTCAATAAACATGGAATGATGATTCATACATTTTCAGAGTTCAATTTTATGTATTAATGTCTAATTATTGCATAAAAAACCTTAGCACTTTATATATTTTGGGTGCTAAGGTGTCTTTATCACGATGTTAAAATGTCCTGGAGCTGATCATCACTGACCTTTGTTGCCACAAATAAACTTATTTCAGATTATAAAGCATTCGCCACCCAAGAGAAGAAGATCTAGGAGTGAACAACCACCACTATTTGTTGCAGAACCAGTTTCACAATCAAACTCTTTTGTTGGAACGGAAGAGTACATTGCACCGGTATGTTGCATCATTCGAGTTTATTAAATTGTCCTTCCTGGAGCCTGTTTATATGCTGGAGGTTCTGTTTCATATATTTACCGTTGTAGTCTTGCAAATTGCATCTTCTCCTATAGTGGAGACTATTGTTCATGAAAGAATAATTTCAATCTTCTTGTAGGAAAAAATATGCATCACCATACCATGTTATATTCTGTTTCCTAATCTTCCAGTTGTATATTTTTAAAGGATAGAAACATTTGAAATGCTGAATATGCCTGTTAGTTATCAGTCATCACTCCAACTAGTTATTAGTCAGTTATTCAATCTTCCATGCAATTATCTTACTCAATTTTCAATAACCAAGAAAACAAAGTATCATGTTGGGAATCTCACAACACTTCTAGGAAGTCTTTGTAATAAGTTGTAATTGAAGTTTTCGGAGATTTCTTCAATTTACAAAAAGGAAAAGCATTGATATTTGAGGGTTTTTTTTTTTTGGCAACAAATGGAACCATTAGGACAAAGGAGAAGGTGATCAATTGAGTTTTATTCCTATTCTCTGGAGGCGATGATTTTTCAAGATAACTGTTTATCCTGTTGGAAATTGTAATTAAACGAATTACTTTGCTCAGTTCGATCTATTGTTTGATATGTTATCAGGAAGATATTGTTAGTTGCACTGAGTCTTACTAAAGGCACAATGCTCAAGACAGAAGTTTTAAGGAACTTCATAAAAGTAAAATATAATTGTATCATTTTTGTTTGCTTTGTTTCATTGCCTCCCTTTTCATAAAAATAAAAAAATAACCACAATCACCTCATGACGTTATACAGGCGATGCAGCAATAATTCATTCTTGTTGACCTATTAAGCATATACTTACAGATGTATTGCTTTCAGGAAATCATTACTGGCGAAGGCCACAGTAGTGCTATTGATTGGTGGGCTGTTGGTAAGTATAACACAAATGTGTGATATCATGCAAATTCTTCCTTGCTTCACCAGTTCTATGTGTACCAGTTCCTGCATCATACCTCATCTTTCTTAGAAGTGGGAGGTGGGGAATGAGTTTATGATGTACAGTACCTACATTTCTAACAATCTGTTTGGTTTGAGAAATCTCATTCCCATTTCTAACAATCTGATGGGAGCTTGGTTGCCATGTGCTTTGCAATGTCTTGTTTGTCTTCTATGGCATGGTTGAGTAACTTTAGGCTGATTAATCTGCTTTATGGTTAAAATCATCTAGAATTTAGGATGTTTTGTTACGTGCAGAACTTCTGATTGTTCTTAACCTGGCATTCAGGTATATTGCTCTATGAGATGCTTTATGGCCGTACGCCTTTCAGGGGAAAGAATAGGCAGAAGACATTTGCCAACATCCTGCACAAAGACCTCACATTCCCCAGTAGTATTCCGGTATAATCATATCTTGCATATGACAAATAGTCTCCCTCCAATCAAATTTCTCGTGGTCTAATAGATTGAACATCTATTATAAATGAGCTGGATTTGATGGACTGCAGGTAAGCCTTGCAGGGCGGCAGTTGATCAATGCCTTGTTACATAGGGATCCTGCCAGCCGTTTAGGTTCAAATGGAGGTGCAAATCAGATAAAAGAACATCCTTTCTTCCGTGAAATAAATTGGCCCCTCATTCGGCACATGGTACTAGTTCTTCCTTCTTTAGCACATTATCTGGAATTGTATCAGAGGACTAAAAAAAAACATACATTATGCAGCCATGCATTTAAGCATCTTGAAATATGTATACCTGCTTTCTTGCAGAGCCCACCACCTCTAGATGCACCTCTCAAGTTAATTGGGAAGCATTCTAATGCCAAAGATGTACAGTGGGATGATGAGGGAGTGCTCACTGATTCAATGGAAGTCTTCTGAAGGTATGGAAAAGTGATAAGAGTTAAATTTGTTGCAGTTCCTGTCTATCTACTAGCTCTGATATATGCAGTCTCAACAAAAACTTCTCTCATCTAATCAACTTCATGCTGCAAACATGATTTCAGCAAAAACTGTTTTTCATGCTTACTGTGCTGTTGTCTATGGTAAATCCTATTTGCATTTGATCCATATTTACGTCTTTTTCTCCTAAATATTGTTCAGTTTAGTCTCAAGTTCATTAAACCACAGGCAATTGAAATCCATATTGTCTTCTGATCTAACAGATTGAACTTCTCAAAAATATGTTTTCCACAAAGACGGGACTATCAGCACCGATGCATGGATTTTTATATTGTGTAGAAAACAAACACCAAATCCTGGTTTTTGTGTGCCCACTTTTCACAATTTGGATAACAGATGATCCTCATGGGAATATGGATTGAGGCTGCTACCTCCATTCTCCTTCACAGCCTGATGTAATCTAATCTAATAGTGAGCATCTTACTGCAGATGGTAATAGGTGGTGTACTGTATCTACTTTTTTTTGTGTAGAAAATAAGTTCTTGGCTTAGAAAAGGCTCTAATATTAAAGGAAGAAATGTGACTTAAATCATCAGTTTGCAAGTTATCAATGCCTAAAGTTTTCGGATCAACATTCATTTGCATGATTACTTGCAACCAAAAAGTTTTCTGATTAACATTGTTGCAGTTATTAAGCATAAACTCCAGAAGATCCATCCACTGCAGCATCTATCCACTTGAGACAAGAATATTAAGTCTTCACTATTACTTTCCCTGAAACGAAAACCTCGTGGTTGTTTTTTATGCATGCCATGTGAAGACTTGGCCAAACCCTGCAATCATAAGTTAAACTGAGAGGACAAAAATCGATATCAAAAGCTGCACAGATGAACCAATAGACAGCTCCTGGAACATGCTATTATGGGAACTTCTAAGGACTCTGGGTAAAAATCCCCAAGAAATCCAACTCTGATATCTAATGAATACTATTTTGGAAGCATAACATGCAAATCAGAGCGCTTGACATGATGCACCCAACTTCCACAGTGAAAGGGAGTGGTTGAACAAGTTCTCTTTCAAACGAACCAGAAGCAGATATGCAACCTGCAATCAAAATTAGCCTCGCCAATATAACTTACAGGATCCTGATCATTAAGATAAATTGAGGAAATTCAAGGTTTTCTGATTAACTATTTGTGCTCATTTTCTAAGTCTTCCTTATTAAGCGTAAGCCAACTCTTTTAACTTGATTTTGGAAACATTCAAACAGATGATATTATTAATTAGCAAACTTGAGAAGAGTTGCTAATAATTCTCTTCGATCTCTAGATGCTCCTTAATAGGCAGGGTGGCTAGAATACAATTTGCTGAATAGATATATCAAAGCACTGTTAGCCTATTATAATAACATCACTTCAATAAAAGTGCAGCAGTGCAATCCTATAGTCTAGAGGTATCTCCTCTCTCTAGCTTGCTTTGATCCAATTGAGCACTTTCCTAGTATAGGTTAGAATAGGAGTAGGACTATAATTGATGATTGACATAAAAAAAAATCAATATCAAAAGAAGTGGCAACTTGGAATTTACTTCATATTTGAAAGTTTGAAACAAGCTTTTAGAAATAGGGAATTTTATGATAAGTCAATTCTCATTAATATGGAATTAAGATGATCCTTCTTTTCTTTAATCGTAAACATTGATTTCCATTGATAATGGAGCATTTTTAGAGTCAACCATCTTTTAAAAGTTGATCTTTGTCTATTGACCTCAATTGCGGTGCCAAGAATATTGACTTAGAATACTAAAAGAATATTCTCCGCTTCAAGTTGGTTCACAAAGGTTTTGCTATTATCAAAGGATAGAAATATTGCTAAATAAGGTAAGCCATAATGAAATTAATAATTTCTTTAAAACCCTAAATATTTTACCTCTACAAAAGTAGAGCAGTCAAAATTATTTTTTATTGTAATTGAGATGCATGCAAAATTTTGATAATATTAATTAAACTACAAAGAATTCGACTGTGGTACTAACCAACAGTCATTTTAAGTGATCACAAAATGATTATTGATAGGTATAAAGTGTTAGGTGGTTGTTTATATTAATCTTTGGTAAAAACCATCACTTATTAAATTCAAAATCTTTATGGTAATTATTAAGAAATAAATTAACAGTAAAATTGCGGAAGCATACCTGAATTCATGTTGACTAACTGGTAATTGAATCCTCAGAAATTTTGGAGTAGTCTTCTAAATCAATATGTGTTCGCTAATCCCTTGAGAGATGCCTTTTATTTCTCTCTGGTATCTTGGTATCTTACCTGACGATGGGATATCAGGGAAGATTTATTTTTGTGGTACTAAAATTACGATAATAAGAATACGTGAGATCTGGGGATCATAATCATATTTATAGATAACTTCCTGTTATCTTTTGGATTTCTATTTCAACCCATCATACAAATAGAAATTACTTTTAAGTCTCTACACATTAAAAACCCACATCCTATTAGATACATTAAACTTCAAATCATAAATGATCACTTTAATTGGATTTAATCTTATTTGACAGTTTGCAACACATAATTAATCATATATAAGTCCAACATTGGATTAAAGATCTAACCATCACCCATTTGGACTATATGTATAACCTTATAATTATGTTTTACAATTAACTGTATGAACTCAATTTTACTGTCATAATCAAAACATATCTACAACCAATTCGGTCTATCAATTACACCAATATAGGATTAAAGCGATTTTTGTTACAATTCGTAACTCGACCCCTCAATGGTCACATATGTTGATATAATTGAATGACATGAATCATGATTTGGTGCCTGTTTGGAACCTGAGTTTTTTGGGAGTTTGTCTAAAACTTTACTGTAGTGCACTGTAGAAGTTTTTGAAAAAATTTTGTAGAAGTTTTTGTAAGGTGAAAAACTTTTTTGTAGAAGTTTTTGAAATGTTACTGTAGACGTTTTTTGGATTATTTTTAGAGGTATTTTTAAAACATATTTTTGAGTATTTTATAATTTATAATTTTTATAATTTTATATTTTTAAACATTTATGCATTTATAATACATTTATAAATATTTAGAAATAAATATATTTATATTATATAAATATATAAATGTATTATATTATATATAATACGTAATATACATATATTTATAAATGTATAAATGCATAAATTATAAATGAATATTATATAAATGTATAAATTATAAATTATAAATGTATATGATGATTATGTATAAATGTATTAATATAATTAATATAAATGTATAAATGTCTTAATATTATGTATAAATGTATAATTAATATTGTTTATAATTTATAATTTTTATTGTTTAAATATTTATATGCATTTATGCATTTATAATACATTTATAAATATTTATAAATAAATATATTTATATATTTATATAAAAATATATAAATGTATTATATTATATATAATACATAATATACATATATTTATAAATGTATAAATGTATAATTAATATAAATGAATATATTATAAATGAATATTATATAAATGTATAAATTATAATTTATAAATATAGATGATGATTATGTATAACTGTATTAATATAATCAATATAAATGTATAAATATATTAATATTATGTATAAATGTATAATTAATATTGTTTATAATTTATAATTTTTATTGTTTAAATATTTATAAATATTTATGCATTTATAATACATTTATAAATAAATATATTTATATAGTTATATAAAATATATAAATGTATTATATTATATATAATACATAATATAAATATATTTACAAATGTAATAATTGTATATTATTATAAATGAATATTATATAAATATATAAATATATAAATATATAATATTATGTATAAATGTATTAATATAATTAATATAAATGTATAAATGTATTAGTATTATGTATAAATGTATAATTAATATTGTGTGTTAATATTATGTATAAATGTATTATATTATACATAATACATAATATAATTGTATATAAATATACATAAATATATATACATAAATGTGTAATATATATAATATGTATTATATATATTAAATATATAATATATAATATTTATATATATGTATAATTACATATTTATATTAATATTAATTTATATGGTATATAATATTTATATAAAAATATAAAAATATATTTTAAATAAAATAAAATATTTATAATATGTTTAAATAAATATATAAATATATAATATATATAATAAATTTTTGAGGGTGAGGGACTCAAAAATTCAAAATTTTTTTTGAGGTTACCGGCGGCACCGGAATAGGTGACCGGCGCCGAGAGAGGTGGTGGAGGCGGTGTCTGGTGTGGTGGGTTGGGTGAGGGAGGAAGAAAAGTTTTTGAGAAATTTTTTGTGTATAGATTTTTGAAGTGTGTAGGTAAAAAACTTTGAAAAGTTTTTTGGGGTTCCAGTAGCAAAAGTTGTTAAAAAACTAGTAGCTAAAAATTTTGGTAAAAAACTAGGGTGCCAAACAGGCCCTTGGATGTGTAACATGAAAATTTCATGTAGTGTACTCATAACATGTCTATTTTCAATTGGTCCATCTTAAACTTTCATGAGATCAAACCATACCAAAATCAGAGTATAAATAAATTCAAATTTTATTTATGCATAAAAATATTCTTAAACATTGATAACCAAAAATACAATATCATAAGAACATTTAAAATGACAAACTCCCACTAAAACTAAATATCATTTAATAGCATGACACCTATATGAGCAATATGTTCATGAAACATTTTGTGTGGCAATCCATTAATAAGCGGATCCCCAATCATAAAATTTGTCTCGATATACTCTATCGACAATTGTCCACTATTTACTATTTTTTTTAACAGTCAGGAACTTGATATCAATATGTTTAGATTTTGTCGAGCTCTTATTGTTATTAGAATACAGAACTGCTGACTTATTGTCACAAAATAATTTTAGTGGTCTTTCGATACCATCTACTACACGTAATCCTGTGACAAAATTTTGCTGCTAAATTCTATGATTAGATGTCTCATAATAAATTATAAATTCTGTAATCATAGTAGAAAAGGTTATAAGAGACTGTTTAGACCTCTTTAAGGATATGGTACCTCCAGTTAGCAAATAGATATAGTCTGATATTAATTTCATACTATTTTGATGTCCAATAAAATCGAAATCAGTATATCCAATGACCTCGAGTTTATCTGACTTTCGATACGTGAACATGTAGTCTTTTGTTTTCTGTAAATGCCGCAAGATCCGTTTGATTGCCTTCCAATGATCTAATCCAAAATTGCTTAAATATCTACCCAACATCCCAGTAGTATACGCAATATCCGGATACATACAAATCTAAGCATACATTAGACTCTCTACTGCTGATGCATAAGAAATTTTTTGTGTTTCCTTTTCTTCAAAAGCATTCTTAGAACATTGGTCAGAACTAAATTTGTCTCCTTTAACTACAGGGTGTCACCTGATTTGTATTTTTACATGTTATATTTTTTAAAAATCTTTTTGATATAACCCTTTTGTGATAGTTCTAAAATACTCTGAGAACGATATCGGTGTATTTGTATGTCTAATACAAAAGATGTATCACCAAAATCTTTCATCTCAAAGTTTTTAGTTAGAAATCTTTCGATCTCATGCAATAGGCTTATATCATTGGTGACAAGTAAAATATCATTAATATACAATATCAGAAAAATATACTTACTCCACAAAACCTACAGTATATACAACCATCTACTAAATTTATTACAAAATCAAATAAGATGATTAGTTGATGAAATTTGAAATACTATTGTCGAGATACTTGCTTGAATCCATAGATGAATTTTTTAAATTTGCAAATCATATTTTTTGCATCCATAGATCGTCTCATCAATGTCACCATTGAAAAATGCAGTCTCTACATCCATCTGGTGTAACTCAAAATTGAAATGTGTCACTAATGTCATGATAATTCTAAAAGAGTCATTCAAAGAGATCGGATAGAAGGTTTCTTTATAATCGATACTTTCCTTTTATGTAAAACCCTTAGCGACAAGATGAGTTTTGTATCTTTTCATATTATCTTTTGAATCTCTCTTAATTTTAAATATCTATTCACAATTAATGAATTTTGCTCCTCCTGACAATGGGACAAGATTTCAAATATCATTGTCTTTCATGAATTTAATCTTTTCATTTATGGTATCGATCCACTTTTGAGAATTTATATTTTTCATGGTTTGACGGAAGTTGATTGGATCATCTTCCATCAATCCAATGTCATCCTCGTGTTCTTGGAGAAAAATAATATAATCATCTGTCATTGCACTTCTCCATTCTTTAGTGGATCTTCTTAATGGCATTGATTCTTAAAGAGGTAGAGTTTGTTCTTCTATAACATTTTATTCTTCGATATTATCTTGATTTATTATATCACGATCAAGATCATAAATAGGATCCTGAATAAAATCAATGACATCTGTGAAAATATTAACATATTCCTCTTCAAAGACAAGATTCCTTACTATAGTTTCTTCCCCAAATTTGATATCCTCAAAGAACCGAGTATTTTTCATCTAAAAAATCGATTTAGTCGTGAGATCATAAAACTTGTAACTTCTGAATTTTTCAAAGTATCCAATAAAATCACAACCAATCATTCTTGAGTCCAGTTTCTTTTCATTTGATCTATAAGGTCTTGCCTCAATTGGACATTTCTAAATATGTAAATATTTTAAATTGAACTTTTTACCTATCCAAAACTCATAAGGAGTTTTGATAGTTACTTTAGTTGAAACTCTGTTAAAAATATATGCTGCAGTTTTAAAAGTTTCTTTTCAGAGTGACTCTGGTAAGATAGAATAATATATCATACTCCTAACTATGTTTTTAAGCATTTTATTTCGTCTTTTAACTACACCACTCATAGTGGGTGAATCCGATATAGTGTACTGTGAGACGATACCGCATTCCTCTAGATATTTAGCAAATGGCCCTGGACGTTATTTACCTGAACCGTCATATCTATCAAATATTCACCACCACGGTCAGATCTAATGTTTTTTATTCTTTTGTTGATTTGATTCTTAATTTCAGTTTTAAAAATTTTGAACACGTTTAATGACTATGTTTTTTCAGAAAAAATTATCTATGAACGTTATAAAATTTGAAAGGGCAAATTATCCATTTGGCCTTGAACTTTTTGTGTAAGTAAAATTAAGCCCCTTAACTATTTTTGACTGACTTTGAGCCCTCGAACTTTTAAAATTGGGCACCCGTGATCCTTTTGGCCAGTTTATCTAGTTTTGCAACCGGAAGGCCAATTCACACGAATGCCAGCGTGCTTTGAAGAAGGGTATTTTTGTCCGCATATTTTAAGTAAAAAGGGAACAACTCCTCCTTCTTCCCTCTATTTTCCTAACCCGCCCAAACGAGTCGAACCACACCGCATTTTCCTTACTTCTTTTCATCTTCCATTGAGGATCTTTATGGAGGGAGAAGAGCAAGAGAGAATCGGCACTGTCGGGTTCAACAACAGTTGGGTATCATGGACATTGAAGCAACAATGGAGTGGCAAATCAGGCCGAAAAATGAATACTTTGATCCGGTCCTCGCTTATGGTATGTAACTTTGTTGGAATCTTTAAATGTGAAATAGCTAGCATATTCAGTGGTCGGATGGGTTTAGGTAAAATTTTGGTGGTGGGGGTTACTAAAAGTGACGTGGTAGTGGTCCTAGATATGGGGGTATGGTGGTGGGCAGCTAATTTTATTGTTTAGTTGTTCAAAAAGTGTAGGGATTTACGAATAATCAACATTTGATTAAAAGTTGGAAACTTTTTATTGTTTAACTTGGATTTGGGTATTACATTAGGGTTACTTTTTTAAAAAGCATGTGAAGCAAAAATTGAAATTTTAATTAATTGTAGTTTTTTTGAATAGTACATTTATTTGCACTTCTTGTAGCCCAACTTGTATTGAAACGAAAAATTCATATTGATATGTAGCTCCAGAATCTAAAATATTTAGCATAAGGTTACACCACGGGGGAAGAATAAATTGGAAAAATTATGTCAGCTATGGGAATGGAGAAGTGGACTACATAGATATGTGTGATGCTGAGCGTATGTCAATCCATGAGTTGAATAAAATAGTTGAAAAAGTTGGTCATCGTAATGCAGCTATTTTGTACTATTACCTTGAACCAATTGCAGACATGGGGACTAGTTTGAGAGAATTGTCCACTGATACTCATGTTAGGACATTCTGTGACTAGGCATATAAATTCAAGGTGATGGAAGTCTATTGTCATCATCTAACAGTCCCAGAAATTGAAGAACTGAAAAATGCTGTAATAATAGAGTCACTAGATAAGAGGAAAAAAAATCTGGAGTTGTCATAGAGGAATTAAATGAGGAAGAATGCATAACTAGATATGTAGATACTCAGAAGAGTACTAGAAGGGATTCTATGGTTGGAGCAGTAGGGGGTGAAAAAAGAGGAAAAAGCAGTCATGCAGCTAGTAATGTTGGGACAACAGAGGGTGAACAGCAAGCAAACTATAGTAATGCAGCATCTAATTGTGGGGCTAATGAATCAATAGGGATAGAAAACATTGATGATGAATCTGAATCAGAAGCAGAGGAAGAAATGATAGATTTAGTGGTGCCAATGACTATGGTGGTGAAGAGGAAATGCTAGACATTTTGTTTTCGAATGCTAATGGCAGTGGTGAAACTTCACTGCAACAGCAGAGAGATGACACCACAATTGAGCAGACGCAGTGTTCAGAACAAGAGAATGTTTGTGGAAGGCAAACAGAAACTGACTTGGAAACACAACAACAAGGTGCAAGAAAGAAACAAGTTAGGAGAAGGAGAACTAGACCAACAAACCACTCTAGCCAGGGACTAGAGGATATAGATTCACTCCAACAAGATTACATCCCTGATCACCTAAGTAGTGACAATGGCTCATCAGATGATGAATTCAAAGGGAGATACAAGGACTTTGTCCTAGAGAAATTCCTCAAGGATCCCAAATTCGAGATTGGGATGAAGTTTGAGTCAAGAGCACAATTCAAATCTACTGTGACTGAGTATGGGATTAGGATAGGTAAACCTGTTTGGACCTGTAAAAATGAACCCACCAGAGTGAGGGCCAAGTGTACGGAGCAATGTAAATGGTTTGCATTTGTTTCAACAGAGAAGGCTCTGAGCACAAAGGATTTGGTAGTAAAGACTATGCATGATATCCATGAAACATGCAACCATTCATGGAAAAATAAGAATATTACTACCAAGTGGCTATCTGACAGGTATGTAGAGAGGATAAGATCAAACAACAATTTGCCAACGAGAGAGTTAAGGCAAATAGTCCACGAAGACTACCATACAGAAATATCTAAGCATGTTGCAGCTAAGGCGAAGACATTAGCTATTGAGAAGATCAAGGGGTCAGTTGAGTCACAATACAAGAAAATATGGCAATATTGTGAAGAGATTAAAATGACTCATCCTAGCAGTACAATGGAGGTTATGTTCACTCCATTTAGAGAACCTGGATGTAATCCAAGGTTCATGAGGATGTACTGTTGCCTTGGCCCACTGAAGAAAGGATTTAAAGATGGATGAGACCTATTTTGTGTTTGGATGGATGTCAAATTAAAGGTAGATATCCAGGCCAACTATTGATAGCTATTGCAGTGGACCCCAACAATGGCTATTGGCCAGTTGCATGGGTAGTTGTTGAAAAGGAGGCTACGGAGAAATGAAAATGGTTCTTAACCCTCTTGAGTGGCAATCTGGAAATACAAAATAAGGGACATTACACTTTCATGTTTGACCAGCAGAAGGTAAAAGTTTAATTCAGCCCTCCAACTTTTTTGTTTAGAAAAAATTTAAGCCCCTTAACTTTTAGTGTAGGTAAAAGTAAGCCCCTTAACTATCTTGTATAGGCAACTTTTAGCCCTCAAACTTCTATACTGTAATGACATTCCTTGGATATCTAACTTACACCTATTCTGATGGCTATGCGTAGGGACTGGATAGAGCACTTGCAGAGGTTCTACCAAATTCTGAACACAGATACTGTGCACAACACATGTATAGAAATTTCAAGAAGAAACATTCAGGATTAGGTTTAAAGGATAGATTGTGGAATATAGCAAACTGCATAACAGTTGAACATTTCAACAAAGCCATGGATGAGTTTGAAGAATATGATAAAGAAGCACATGCATGGGTGAAGAAGGGACCACATCCTCGACATTGGTGTAAAGCCCTTTTTTCCAAACATCACAGTGTAATATGCTGGTTAATAACTTGTGTGAATCATTTAATGCCCATATTTTAGAGATTACGGACCAGCCTATTATTTCTATGATGGAGGCCATTAGAGAATATTTGATGGAAATGAGCCAAAAGAGAAGGGCAACAATAAAAAAATACAAGTTAAATGGTGGATCACTCATTAGAGAAATTGTGAAAGAAAGGGTAAAACGTGCCGCACAATGGGAAATAACATGGAATTCAAGCTCAGGTTATCAGGCTAAAGGGCCACGGGAGCCCAATTTGCTGTTGACCTTGACAAAAATGAGTGCACATGCAATTTGTGGGTCTTGAGTGGCATTCCATGTTCCCATGCAATTGCTGCTCTACATAGAACTAATAAGGATCCCAACAAGATGTTGGCTAACTATTATCATAGGGAGCTATTCTTTACCATCTATGATAATGTGTTGCAGCCTATTAATGGAGACATTCAATGGGCACAGTCAAATATGCTGGAGTTGGACCCACCAGCAAGTGTTACTCAACCTGGCAGGCCAAAGAAAGCTAGAAAGAGAGATGTTACAGAAGGAAAAGATCATGGCAAAAGGTTGCGAAGGAGGGTTGTAATCCATTGTACAAAGTGTGGAGGGATTGGACATAATGCTGCGACTTGCAAGAATCCTCCTAAGTCATCTAGTGAACAACAATCTTCTCAACAACCAGCACCTACTGAACAACCATGTAATCAGCAGCAGGAGGAAGCTCCAACAAAAAGACAACGTGTGAGTTTGGATTTCATTATAACTTCCTTTTGTTTGTGACTTTTTTTTGTGATCTGAAATGCTTTCTTTAATATGTAGGTAAGCAAGAATCAGGGACAATGAAATCAGCAAAAAACTCAGCAGCAACCAACACATCAACTTCAGTCCCAGCAATCCACCTCAAGGCCACCAATTCATATGTACAAGACAAGTACATCAAAAAGGCCACTGACAGATGCAGACAAAGGTTTTATTAATCTCAACTATGCTTACTTGAGTAAAGATCCACCTTTCAATGTTGGAAACTGGCAGGGAAGAGGTGGAGGAAGAGAAAGAGGCAGGGAAAGGGGTGTAAGGATCGAAAACAACCTAAGAGGGGGGATAAATTAGGTTGATTAAGAAACTAATCAAGTTATGGGCACTTTTTACTCAATATGAATATACCCTCTTTTCTAAGTGATCACACAATGAATCAATCAATGAATGAACAATATCACTTGAGAGAAGTAGAAGAGATAAGCAATTTAAAGATCACAACATAACAATAAGTAAATGAGAAGAAGGGAATTGCAAACCAATTGATTACCAAACTCCTCTTGAATTTGAAGATCAATTCAAACAAGATTCTTCAAGTTGATGAAATACAACCAATCTTGTGTACAAAGGAAGGCTCACTTCCTCCTAACCCCAATCTCCATTTGGTCAAGTTAGAAAGTTTTACTATTCCTCAGGACAACCCTCACAGAGCTATACTATTGAAGTATTTACTCACAAATGAAAAACTTAAAATGAACTTCACACCACCAAGATTACAAATCTTCTTTGGAGAGTGTTTTTTCACTAAAACTACTCTATATCTTTTGTATCTTTAGTGTGCAAAAGTTATTTGAAGTTTTTGACCATATTCTATTTATATGAGACAAAAAAAGTGCTTCATTAATGCTTTCAACGGATAGAAAGTAGCTAAAGAGTCAACTAGCCGTTAGGAGTATCGGACGTCCGGTACTACCGTTGCTTGCGTCCGATAGCAGATAGAGAGTTTGAAAGATTCTATCGGACGTCCGGTACTTCCGATGCTTGTGTCCGATAGCAGACAAAGAGTTTGAACGATTTTATCGGACGTCTGATACTTCTGATGTTTGTGACGCCCCCACTTCTCCCAAGGGCGAACCCAAGGGTATCGACGGGACGCCTGCCCAACTCTCGCTAGGATTTGGTACAATCCATAATTCAAAAAATCGAAATATTTTAAATAACTTCAATACATAATTAAAGTACTCCAAAATATCTCACACTTACATTAAGTTAACTTTCAAGCTTAAATACAACCCAACGGAATATGTACTACAACCATCCGCTATAATACAACTTAAGATCTTCAAAAGAAAACAATCTAGTACTATTTTCGGGCACTCTTGGTCTCGAACCCTGTAAAAGAAATTCACAACGTGGAATGAGCTACACAACCCAGTGAGGTTCCAAGACACTCTAGCAGTTCCATTAAATTAAGTAAAGGGAGCATACCACATGTATGGTTCAGGGTTGCACGTTGACATAAGAACATGAGACAATTATCATTCTACGAGTCATTTGAACACATTACAGGTATAGTACATTTGCATGAAACGGTTATCATTATGTAAAATAAACACACATTGAAGGATACGGTATTCCATTGAAACTATTTCGGTCAACTGCACCTTATAACTTCCGGTCTCCATGGTACTGTCTGGCCATCGCCTTATCCCTCTAGTGATAATACTTGAGTATACCGAAACGGTGGCCCAAGATTCTAACCTACCCGACCGAGCCCAGTCCTGACTCGAGTAGGTCAGTAACCAAGGGCAGGGCCCAAGTTCAGTTTAAAGCTTACAACATACACAAGTAATCAAATAACTTGGCGAACGGTAAAAATTTATTTTTTTCGTAGGTCGAGTGAGATAAAGTACATACTCGCCTTAAAATGGTGGACAATTTCATATGAGCAATTACTAGCAACAATTAGCACATAAATACGTAAGTAATATTTGATAATTTCATGTGAACATGTAATTTACGGTAATCAAGTAATCAAGTAAGCAGGTAGTCAAATAGATTAGAAAACGGTAAGTAAACATGGTTAACGGTTAACGGTAGTAATTACGGTTAATTGGTAGATATATGTCATTTTAATAGGCCGCCATTGGCCGTTTCTCACTTTTACCACTTAAGAGTCGAGGAGATTCACTCCAACCGACTTATGCAGTCATAGCATAATTAATCATTTAAACACATCACATAAATATGCAATTCAAGTATTTCATGTCGAGTAATTCAAGTATACATTATTTAAATATGCATGAGTGTGGTAAATACTTAACATGTAGCACTTAACACTTAATGATCATGGATTAAGCATGATAGACTTCTTCAAATTACGTACTCTTATATGGAACACCCACCTATTCCAAACAAGTGAGTACGTGCTCGAACAAGTGTTTAGGCGTCTACTTCGAGTTCCTCTTGAAAATCCCCTTGAGCGCCTGAGCAAATAACCATTAACTATTATACACTATCACTTAGAATTCCCTACTTATCGAGAAGATTGTACTAATGTTCATTCTAAGGAAAATTCATAAATTGAGCCTTAGTCATTCATAATCGAGACTCGAAAGTGGCGTTCACAAACACAAGAGAAATCTGATTTTCGCCTTTGAAATCAAGTGTAAAACGGTCTAGTAATATCGGAGAAAAATGGAGAGTTTGAAACCCTCAATTTCCTTTAAGTTCGAAAATTTCAGATTCGACAAGCAAACTTTGAAAAATCAGATCTCACTCTCTAGGAGTCCAAAATTGGAAAACTTGATACCCTTGGAAACTACATCCAAAGTACTAAAAGTTTTTAGAAAACACTTTTCCATGATTCCAAATGGATGGCATTCAAAATGGCTCAAAGTTACTGCTTTAGAATACCAAGACAGTTTCAAGGTTGGTTTTTGGGCAACTTTGGAAATTCGGCAAAATTCACTCAATTTGAACTAGCCTTTGAAATTTGGAACTCTATTAGAGTTGCAATCAAAGTTTAAAATGGAACAAGCGGAATGAGAATTGAATTTTTGAGCACCAAGATATGGTAGCTCAAAGTTACCCAAATTTCTTTGTTAAACAAAGATTTTTCCAAAATCAAGTCAGGAACTTTGGAAGTTTAGTTGAGAAATGAAACGGCCTCGGAATAACACCAAAATTAGCAGTGTAACACTACCATATAAGGGTTGTTCCTCTACCAAATTTCATAGAGAAATAAGCACAGAAAGTGGGTTAACAAAGAGTACAATCTGACAATTAATCCACATTTGGTAAGGTAATAGGGAAAATTAATTATAAAATGAATGATAAAATTGCAGCCTATCAATTCCCCCTGCACCTAAACCATGCTTGTTCTCAAATATGAGAACAGCAAATAAACACCAATATTTGACAATGTTTATTGCTCCATCTACCATATTGGCAAGACACCGTGAGAATACATATCAAGCCTCAATAGTCAAGATCCAAGGAACATCACATCGATTGACTTTTAAACCGCGGACTCCTCCAATTTAAGGCAAACTAATCTAAGAAAAAAGAATGGTCGCTCAACATTTATCAGCAAATGGTCCAACTATTAATCAAAATCTCAACATTAAATCCACAAATAGGCAAGCTGATTTTAATCATATATTGACACAACCTTCACTTTTTTATCACGCTTTTCTATTTTCTTCTTTTTTTTCAATAGTAATAAAAGACTTAGTCTCCAGCCATTAGAGTCTTTTGACGCGAACTCCAACATTTGCCAGATGGAGGAGTCCGGTTACTCAGCACCTATTGCTACGCAACCGCGTACTCATAGCAATTACTACTTTTTGACGTGAGAATCGATACTTTTGGTGAAAATTCCCGGTTACTCAGTAGTAACAACAAGAGGAGTACAGTCAACTTTTATTCATAGCCAGATAACACAATAATTCAAAATAACACAACAAAAAAAATAAAAACAGCAGGAGCTAGCCTCATTTCTTCAAACATGGAGAACTAAAGTTAATAATTAGACCAATTCATGTGAAAATGCCAACAATCATTCCTTATGTCTAGAAAAGTTAATAAAAAATTCTAAGAGTCAAACAATTACCAATATTTACCAAAGAGATATTTTTGGATTCAACCACATTAATTTGATACACTTTCATTACTAAAATTTGGCAATAACAGAATTAGAGTCAACAATCCAACAACAAACCTTGGCAGTCATAGGAGAGCTGCTCAGTAAAAAAAAAGAAAAAAAAAGAAAAATAGACAAGTAACAAACTAAAAATAAAGGAAAAATATCTGAAAACTAAAAATTAGAAATACTAGCACCACAGCTGATCCCCCTCAACACCTAAATGGCACATTGCCCTCAATGTAATAAATAAACAGCAAAAGCAAGAAGAAGGGCAACGAAACTTTCCTGAAATCACGGGGATCATGTCGAGATCACAGCGGTAGGTTAGGCGGAAAAAGAGATGGAAAGCCCTTGTGGTGCATAAATGCTGCCAGATTCTGCGCCATGTTAGCCACGTTGGCATCAATGTTGGTCATCCGAGCCTCCAAATTTTGAACTTGCATCCGGAGTTGGTGCCAATCATCAGCCCCTAGGGACGTAGGAGGCGGAGCAGAGGTAGACGAGCCCGGATCAGCGCCAGTAGTGGAGGTACGGGCAAAAGAGGATCGAGAGGGGACTCAAGTCGATCCCGGGGGAGTAATCTCCCACCCGCTGTCACCCTCTCCAGCTACACCCATTTTTTCTAAGCAAAGGATGTCTGAGGGCTCTATTTGACAAGTTACATGCAAATCATAGTTAGAAAGATAAAGCAAACGCAGATTAACAGCCAAATGGGTAATGTATGACCCAAGAATCAAGGGACATTTCTTTTTAGTTAGAACAGACTTGAATTGAGAAGCGAGCCGACACCCCAAATTAACCTTAATGTTTTGTGCATGAACCAAATAAAAAAGAATTCCGATTTTGACAAAATGCCTGAGCTATCTCGCCAACCCGAGAAACTATAGGTCAAGAAACGTTGGATGTAGCGAGACGCCGGGTCTTTCAGATAGGAACTCTTGGACTGACGAGGGTCGTAAGTACCACCGTCTACGGACATATCCTCCTAAATATATCCATAACGGGAGAAGAAGGGCTCTACATATTCATAAGCACTCTCGGCATACTCACGAGAGTCGGCGGAGACCCTATCAATGAAACCAAAGGCCAGGTTGAAATCAGTGATTGAGTGATAGAACTCCTGACCCATTAACCGAAAACGGATGACGTTGGGGGTAGAGACTGTATAACCGGTGGGAAAGTCGAATTCGAATGTGGCATAAAACTCCCTAACCAACTCAACAAATGTTGGGCAGTCAACAATATTAGCATAGGGATGCCACCCAATGGCTATGGTCAAGCGGTCGAAATCAACCCTAATATTCAGAATACCCATAGTGGCGGCATCCAGAAATCGGCAAGGTGTAATCCGCCGTTCACAACAAACAGCATATCGTTGCTTGTCGACGGCCCTGATGAAGGTCATGTTACCCCCAAGATGCGAAGGATCTGAAATATGGACCCTCTTTCGCCAACCAAAGCGAGCCCTCTTCCCGGAGGAAGAAGGGTCGTGCGAGAGATCAGAGACGGGAATAGTGGGTTGAGGAGGGATAGGCTGAGACTGAGAGGCTTTAGACCTACAGTAGGATTTTGGCCTCACCATGATCTCCAATTATCACTCCAATCAACAAGAAACCAAAGCTTCCAACAAATATAGAAACCAGTACTCCATATGAGGTAATGACAACCCAAAGCAACAAGCACTCAAGCAACAAAGCAAATTCCCAATAAACATCCCAAACAAATCCACATGTAATCGATAGGCAGGTTACCCCGACAATGCAAGTAAATTGAACCAATCTCAACAAGCAAATCACTGTCAGAGATGTCTCCCAATAATCAATAGATAATTACAAGACTTGTCCACCCCAAAATCTCAACAAATTGCTCCAATTAGATAGTCAATTACACAACTCAACCAACCGAAATTAGCAAATGACCCATGAAATCGGCAATTCCAGCAATAGTAGTTCAAAATTTGGACAACAACTTAATCACAAGGTTTTTAGCTTTCAATCAGGTAGCCAACCAAATACAATCAACAAATGTAGTCAAAATACCCCAACCAATACCACTGGTGCACCTCACAGTTAAAGAAGCAACTTCAAACGGCCAACAATACAAACTACTGAAGAACCCAGACAGCACCAGAAATTGGAAAATGATTTACAAATACCTCCACCGTAGAAAATTGCCAAACGATATCTCGGGTAGAGAATGATGGCGGCGAAGAGAAGGAGATAGAGGCACGGGCTAGAGAAAGGGGCAGCGCCGCGCATCGGTCGAGGAGGCAGTCGACAGCATTCAGCATACGGTTGCAGTGGCGACGGTTGTGCCACGTTGGGCAGTGGCGGCGTCGCTCCGGACGCGAGCGATCGTTGAGACGAGCTAAGGGGGATGGCAACGGCCGCGGGTGGCCACGGCGGGTCACGCGCATGACACGAGCGAGGAGAGAGAGAGACGACCGAGAGAAGGAGATTGGGCCGCAGCGGCTTGCGTCGGTCACGAGGGTGCCAAACAGGCCCTTGGATGTGTAACATGAAAATTTCATGTAGTGTACTCATAACATGTCTATTTTCAATTGGTCCATCTTAAACTTTCATGAGATCAAACCATACCAAAATCAGAGTATAAATAAATTCAAATTTTATTTATGCATAAAAATATTCTTAAACATTGATAACCAAAAATACAATATCATAAGAACATTTAAAATGACAAACTCCCACTAAAACTAAATATCATTTAATAACATGACACCTATATGAGCAATATGTTCATGAAACATTTTGTGTGGCAATCCATTAATAAGCGGATCCCCAATCATAAAATTTGTCTCGATATACTCTATCGACAATTGTCCACTCTTTACTATTTTTTTTAACAGTCAGGAACTTGATATCAATATGTTTAGATTTTGTCGAGCTCTTATTGTTATTAGAATACAGAACTGCTGACTTATTGTCACAAAATAATTTTAGTGGTCTTTCGATACCATCTACTACACGTAATCCTGTGACAAAATTTTGCTGCTAAATTCTATGATTAGATGTCTCATAATAAATTATAAATTCTGTAATCATAGTAGAAAAGGTTATAAGAGACTGTTTAGACCTCTTTAAGGATATGGTACCTCCAGTTAGCAAATAGATATAGTCTGATATTAATTTCATACTATTTTGATGTCCAATAAAATCGAAATCAGTATATCCAATGACCTCGAGTTTATCTGACTTTCGATACGTGAACATGTAGTCTTTTGTTTTCTGTAAATGCCGCAAGATCCGTTTGATTGCCTTCCAATGATCTAATCCAAAATTGCTTAAATATCTACCCAACATCCCAGTAGTATACGCAATATCCGGATACATACAAATCTAAGCATACATTAGACTCTCTACTGCTGATGCATAAGAAATTTTTTGTGTTTCCTTTTCTTCAAAAGCATTCTTAGAACATTGGTCAGAACTAAATTTGTCTCCTTTAACTACAGGGTGTCACCTGATTTGTATTTTTACATGTTATATTTTTTAAAAATCTTTTTGATATAACCCTTTTGTGATAGTTCTAAAATACTCTGAGAACGATATCGGTGTATTTGTATGTCTAATACAAAAGATGTATCACCAAAATCTTTCATCTCAAAGTTTTTAGTTAGAAATCTTTCGATCTCATGCAATAGGCTTATATCATTGGTGACAAGTAAAATATCATTAATATACAATATCAGAAAAATATACTTACTCCACAAAACCTACAGTATATACAACCATCTACTAAATTTATTACAAAATCAAATAAGATGATTAGTTGATGAAATTCGAAATACTATTGTCGAGATACTTGCTTGAATCCATAGATGAATTTTTTAAATTTGCAAATCATATTTTTTGCATCCATAGATCGTCTCATCAATGTCACCATTGAAAAATGCAGTCTCTACATCCATCTGGTGTAACTCAAAATTGAAATGTGTCACTAATGTCATGATAATTCTAAAAGAGTCATTCAAAGAGATCGGATAGAAGGTTTCTTTATAATCGATACTTTCCTTTTATGTAAAACCCTTAGCGACAAGATGAGTTTTGTATCTTTTCATATTATCTTTTGAATCTCTCTTAATTTTAAATATCTATTCACAATTAATGAATTTTGCTCCTCCTGACAATGGGACAAGATTTCAAATATCATTGTCTTTCATGAATTTAATCTTTTCATTTATGGTATCGATCCACTTTTGAGAATTTATATTTTTCATGGTTTGACGGAAGTTGATTGGATCATCTTCCATCAATCCAATGTCATCCTCGTGTTCTTGGAGAAAAATAATATAATCATCTGTCATTGCACTTCTCCATTCTTTAGTGGATCTTCTTAATGGCATTGATTCTTAAAGAGGTAGAGTTTGTTCTTCTATAACATTTTATTCTTCGATATTATCTTGATTTATTATATCACGATCAAGATCATAAATAGGATCCTGAATAAAATCAATGACATCTGTGAAAATATTAACATATTCCTCTTCAAAGACAAGATTCCTTACTATAGTTTCTTCCCCAAATTTGATATCCTCAAAGAACCGAGTATTTTTCATCTAAAAAATCGATTTAGTCGTGAGATCATAAAACTTGTAACTTCTGAATTTTTCAAAGTATCCAATAAAATCACAACCAATCATTCTTGAGTCCAGTTTCTTTTCATTTGATCTATAAGGTCTTGCCTCAATTGGACATTTCTAAATATGTAAATATTTTAAATTGAACTTTTTACCTATCCAAAACTCATAAGGAGTTTTGATAGTTACTTTAGTTGAAACTCTGTTAAAAATATATGCTGCAGTTTTAAAAGTTTCTTTTCAGAGTGACTCTGGTAAGATAGAATAATATATCATACTCCTAACTATGTTTTTAAGCATTTTATTTCGTCTTTTAACTACACCACTCATAGTGGGTGAATCCGATATAGTGTACTGTGAGACGATACCGCATTCCTCTAGATATTTAGCAAATGGCCCTGGACGTTATTTACCTGAACCGTCATATCTATCAAATATTCACCACCACGGTCAGATCTAATGTTTTTTATTCTTTTGTTGATTTGATTCTTAATTTCAGTTTTAAAAATTTTGAACACGTTTAATGACTATGTTTTTTCAGAAAAAATTATCTTTGAACGTTATAAAATTTGAAAGGGCAAATTATCCATTTGGCCTTGAACTTTTTGTGTAAGTAAAATTAAGCCCCTTAACTATTTTTGACTGACTTTGAGCCCTCGAACTTTTAAAATTGGGCACCCGTGATCCTTTTGGCCAGTTTATCTAGTTTTGCAACCGGAAGGCCAATTCACACGAATGCCAGTGTGCTTTGAAGAAGGGTATTTTTGTCCGCATATTTTAAGTAAAAAGGGAACAACTCCTCCTTCTTCCCTCTATTTTCCTAACCCGCCCAAACGAGTCGAACCACACCGCATTTTTCTTACTTCTTTTCATCTTCCCTTGAGGATCTTTATGGAGGGAGAAGAGCAAGAGAGAATCGGCACTGTCGGGTTCAACAACAGTTGGGTATCATGGACATTGAAGCAACAATGGAGTGGCAAATCAGGCCGAAAAATGAATACTTTGATCCGGTCCTCGCTTATGGTATGTAACTTTGTTGGAATCTTTAAATGTGAAATAGCTAGCATATTCAGTGGTCGGATGGGTTTAGGTAAAATTTTGGTGGTGGGGGTTACTAAAAGTGACGTGGTAGTGGTCCTAGATATGGGGGTATGGTGGTGGGCAGCTAATTTTATTGTTTAGTTGTTCAAAAAGTGTAGGGATTTACGAATAATCAACATTTGATTAAAAGTTGGAAACTTTTTATTGTTTAACTTGGATTTGGGTATTACATTAGGGTTACTTTTTTAAAAAGCATGTGAAGCAAAAATTGAAATTTTAATTAATTGTAGTTTTTTTGAATAGTACATTTATTTGCACTTCTTGTAGCCCAACTTGTATTGAAACGAAAAATTCATATTGATATGTAGCTCCAGAATCTAAAATATTTAGCATAAGGTTACACCACGGGGGAAGAATAAATTGGAAAAATTATGTCAGCTATGGGAATGGAGAAGTGGACTACATAGATATGTGTGATGCTGAGCGTATGTCAATCCATGAGTTGAATAAAATAGTTGAAAAAGTTGGTCATCGTAATGCAGCTATTTTGTACTATTACCTTGAACCAATTGCAGACATGGGGACTAGTTTGAGAGAATTGTCCACTGATACTCATGTTAGGACATTCTGTGACTAGGCATATAAATTCAAGGTGATGGAAGTCTATTGTCATCATCTAACAGTCCCAGAAATTGAAGAACTGAAAAATGCTGTAATAATAGAGTCACTAGATAAGAGGAAAAAAAATCTGGAGTTGTCATAGAGGAATTAAATGAGGAAGAATGCATAACTAGATATGTAGATACTCAGAAGAGTACTAGAAGGGATTCTATGGTTGGAGCAGTAGGGGGTGAAAAAAGAGGAAAAAGCAGTCATGCAGCTAGTAATGTTGGGACAACAGAGGGTGAACAGCAAGCAAACTATAGTAATGCAGCATCTAATTGTGGGGCTAATGAATCAATAGGGAAAGAAAACATTGATGATGAATCTGAATCAGAAGCAGAGGAAGAAATGATAGATTTAGTGGTGCCAATGACTATGGTGGTGAAGAGGAAATGCTAGACATTTTGTTTTCGAATGCTAATGGCAGTGGTGAAACTTCACTGCAACAGCAGAGAGATGACACCACAATTGAGCAGACGCAGTGTTCAGAACAAGAGAATGTTTGTGGAAGGCAAACAGAAACTGACTTGGAAACACAACAACAAGGTGCAAGAAAGAAACAAGTTAGGAGAAGGAGAACTAGACCAACAAACCACTCTAGCCAGGGACTAGAGGATATAGATTCACTCCAACAAGATTACATCCCTGATCACCTAAGTAGTGACAATGGCTCATCAGATGATGAATTCAAAGGGAGATACAAGGACTTTGTCCTAGAGAAATTCCTCAAGGATCCCAAATTCGAGATTGGGATGAAGTTTGAGTCAAGAGCACAATTCAAATCTACTGTGACTGAGTATGGGATTAGGATAGGTAAACCTGTTTGGACCTGTAAAAATGAACCCACCAGAGTGAGGGCCAAGTGTACGGAGCAATGTAAATGGTTTGTATTTGTTTCAACAGAGAAGGCTCTGAGCACAAAGGATTTGGTAGTAAAGACTATGCATGATATCCATGAAACATGCAACCATTCATGGAAAAATAAGAATATTACTACCAAGTGGCTATCTGACAGGTATGTAGAGAGGATAAGATCAAACAACAATCTGCCAACGAGAGAGTTAAGGCAAATAGTCCACGAAGACTACCATACAGAAATATCTAAGCATGTTGCAGCTAAGGCGAAGACATTAGCTATTGAGAAGATCAAGGGGTCAGTTGAGTCACAATACAAGAAAATATGGCAATATTGTGAAGAGATTAAAAGGACTCATCCTAGCAGTACAATGGAGGTTATGTTCACTCCATTTAGAGAACCTGGATGTAATCCAAGGTTCATGAGGATGTACTGTTGCCTTGGCCCACTGAAGAAAGGATTTAAAGATGGATGAGACCTATTTTGTGTTTGGATGGATGTCATATTAAAGGTAGATATCCAGGCCAACTATTGATAGCTATTGCAGTGGACCCCAACAATGGCTATTGGCCAGTTGCATGGGTAGTTGTTGAAAAGGAGGCTACGGAGAAATGAAAATGGTTCTTAACCCTCTTGAGTGGCGACCTGGAAATACAAAATAAGGGACATTACACTTTCATGTTTGACCAGCAGAAGGTAAAAGTTTAATTCAGCCCTCCAACTTTTTTGTTTAGAAAAAATTTAAGCCCCTTAACTTTTAGTGTAGGTAAAAGTAAGCCCCTTAACTATCTTGTATAGGCAACTTTTAGCCCTCAAACTTCTATACTGTAATGACATTCCTTGGATATCTAACTTACACCTATTCTGATGGCTATGCGTAGGGACTGGATAGAGCACTTGCAGAGGTTCTACCAAATTCTGAACACAGATACTGTGCACAACACATGTATAGAAATTTCAAGAAGAAACATTCAGGATTAGGTTTAAAGGATAGATTGTGGAATATAGGAAACTGCACAACAGTTGAACATTTCAACAAAGCCATGGATGAGTTTGAAGAATATGATAAAGAAGCACATGCATGGGTGAAGAAGGGACCACATCCTCGACATTGGTGTAAAGCCCTTTTTTCCAAACATCACAGTGTAATATGCTGGTTAATAACTTGTGTGAATCATTTAATGCCCATATTTTAGAGATTACGGACCAGCCTATTATTTCTATGATGGAGGCCATTAGAGAATATTTGATGGAAATGAGCCAAAAGAGAAGGGCAGCAATAAAAAAATACAAGTTAAATGGTGGATCACTCATTAGAGAAATTGTGAAAGAAAGGGTCAAACGTGCCGCACAATGGGAAATAACATGGAATTCAAGCTCAGGTTATCAGGCTAAAGGGCCACGGGAGCCCAATTTGCTGTTGACCTTGACAAAAATGAGTGCACATGCAATTTGTGGGTCTTGAGTGGCATTCCATGTTCCCATGCAATTGCTGCTCTACATAGAACTAATAAGGATCCCAACAAGATGTTGGCTAACTACTATCATAGGGAGCTATTCTTTACCATCTATGATAATGTGTTGCAGCCTATTAATGGAGACATTCAATGGCCACAGTCAAATATCCTGGAGTTGGACCCACCAGCAAGTGTTACTCAACCTGGCAGGCCAAAGAAAGCTAGAAAGAGAGATGTTACAGAAGGAAAAGATCATGGCAAAAGGTTGCGAAGGAGGGTTGTAATCCATTGTACAAAGTGTGGAGGGATTGGACATAATGCTGCGACTTGCAAGAATCCTCCTAAGTCATCTAGTGAACAACAATCTTCTCAACAACCAGCACCTACTGAACAACCATGTAATCAGCAGCAGGAGGAAGCTCCAACAAAAAGACAACGTGTGAGTTTGGATTTCATTATAACTTCCTTTTGTTTGTGACTTTTTTTTGTGATCTGAAATGCTTTCTTTAATATGTAGGTAAGCAAGAATCAGGGACAATGAAATCAGCAAAAAACTCAGCAGCAACCAACACATCAACTTCAGTCCCAGCAATCCACCTCAAGGCCACCAGTTCATATGTACAAGACAAGTACATCAAAAAGGCCACTGACAGATGCAGACAAAGGTTTTATTAATCTCAACTATGCTTACTTGAGTAAAGATCCACCTTTCAATGTTGGAAACTGGCAGGGAAGAGGTGGAGGAAGAGAAAGAGGCAGGGAAAGGGGTGTAAGGATCGAAAACAACCTAAGAGGGGGGATAAATTAGGTTGATTAAGAAACTAATCAAGTTATGGGCACTTTTTACTCAATATGAATATACCCTCTTTTCTAAGTGATCACACAATGAATCAATCAATGAATGAACAATATCACTTGAGAGAAGTAGAAGAGATAAGCAATTTAAAGATCACAACATAACAATAAGTAAATGAGAAGAAGGGAATTGCAAACCAATTGATTACCAAACTCCTCTTGAATTTGAAGATCAATTCAAACAAGATTCTTCAAGTTGATGAAATACAACCAATCTTGTGTACAAAGGAAGGCTCACTTCCTCCTAACCCCAATCTCCATTTGGTCAAGTTAGAAAGTTTTACTATTCCTCAGGACAACCCTCACAGAGCTATACTATTGAAGTATTTACTCACAAATGAAAAACTTAAAATGAACTTCACACCACCAAGATTACAAATCTTCTTTGGAGAGTGTTTTTTCACTAAAACTATTCTATATCTTTTGTATCTTTAGTGTGCAAAAGTTATTTGAAGTTTTTGACCATATTCTATTTATATGAGACAAAAAAAGTGCTTCATTAATGCTTTCAACGGATAGAAAGTAGCTAAAGAGTCAACTAGCCGTTAGGAGTATCGGACGTCCGGTACTACCGTTGCTTGCGTCCGATAGCAGATAGAGAGTTTGAAAGATTCTATCGGACGTCCGGTACTTCCGATGCTTGTGTCCGATAGCAGACAAAGAGTTTGAAGGATTTTATCGGACGTCTGATACTTCTGATGTTTGTGACGCCTCCACTTCTCCCAAGGGCGAACCCAAGGGTATCGACGGGACGCCTGCCCAACTCTCGCTAGGATTTGGTACAATCCATAATTCAAAAAATCGAAATATTTTAAATAACTTCAATACATAATTAAAGTACTCCAAAATATCTCACACTTACATTAAGTTAACTTTCAAGCTTAAATACAACCCAACGGAATATGTACTACAACCATCCGCTATAATACAACTTAAGATCTTCAAAAGAAAACAATCTAGTACTATTTTCGGGCACTCTTGGTCTCGAACCCTGTAAAAGAAATTCACAACGTGGAATGAGCTACACAACCCAGTGAGGTTCCAAGACACTCTAGCAGTTCCATTAAATTAAGTAAAGGGAGCATACCACATGTATGGTTCAGGGTTGCACGTTGACATAAGAACATGAGACAATTATCATTCTACGAGTCATTTGAACACATTACAGGTATAGTACATTTGCATGAAACGGTTATCATTATGTAAAATAAACACACATTGAAGGATACGGTATTCCATTGAAACTATTTCGGTCAACTGCACCTTATAACTTCCGGTCTCCATGGTACTGTCTGGCCATCGCCTTATCCCTCTAGTGATAATACTTGAGTATACCGAAACGGTGGCCCAAGATTCTAACCTACCCGACCGAGCCCAGTCCTGACTCGAGTAGGTCAGTAACCAAGGGCAGGGCCCAAGTTCAGTTTAAAGCTTACAACATACACAAGTAATCAAATAACTTGGCGAACGGTAAAAATTTATTTTTTTCGTAGGTCGAGTGAGATAAAGTACATACTCGCCTTAAAATGGTGGACAATTTCATATGAGCAATTACTAGCAACAATTAGCACATAAATACGTAAGTAATATTTGATAATTTCATGTGAACATGTAATTTACGGTAATCAAGTAATCAAGTAAGCAGGTAGTCAAATAGATTAGAAAACGGTAAGTAAACATGGTTAACGGTTAACGGTAGTAATTACGGTTAATTGGTAGATATATGTCATTTTAATAGGCCGCCATTGGCCGTTTCTCACTTTTACCACTTAAGAGTCGAGGAGATTCACTCCAACCGACTTATGCAGTCATAGCATAATTAATCATTTAAACACATCACATAAATATGCAATTCAAGTATTTCATGTCGAGTAATTCAAGTATACATTATTTAAATATGCATGAGTGTGGTAAATACTTAACATGTAGCACTTAACACTTAATGATCATGGATTAAGCATGATAGACTTCTTCAAATTACGTACTCTTATATGGAACACCCACCTATTCCAAACAAGTGAGTACGTGCTCGAACAAGTGTTTAGGCGTCTACTTCGAGTTCCTCTTGAAAATCCCCTTGAGCGCCTGAGCAGGAACCATACGGAATTAAACAGTATTAAGAATATATATCGCATCACTATCGCACTTATATGATATTGTTCAGGAGTGGCAGATGGCAAGGACATTTGAACACCAAGCTCATTTTTAGGTCGAAGGCGAAAGATTGCTACAATATAAGCTTCAGTCTAAAGTCAATAGAAGAGTCCATCATTATGAGATGGAGGTGAAGCCTTAGTCCATTCATAATCGAGACTTTCGAATAGGAGCTGTGCGCAACGGCGTTCACAAACACATGCATTGAATACTATCCTATGCACTTTTTCGCCCTTTGAGAGCGTCTAATTGGCTAAAAACGTTTTCTGATACTAACTGAGAGCTTTAATTCTTACTAGTCCTCACATGACTCTTTACTTGGCCTCGAGGTGCTAGTAATATCGCGAGAAAAATGTAGAGTGTATGAGTTCAATTATGCTACACAAACCTCAATTCTGCGCTTTAAGTATCAGTAACAATCATATCGATGATTTTTCTCGTAGTTCAAGCGCTAAACTATTAGTGTCTAGATATTATAGATTAATCAGAATCTCACTTCTCTGAGAGCTATGGATGTCAGTAGAATTAGCTGATATAATACTTCTTGGACATACCACTTATTGTCGAAACTAAAGCTTCACATCCTAAACCAGTACTTAAAAGTTTAGAAAACACTTTTTCCATGATTCCACAATGGATGGCACATTCAAAATGGCCGACCAATGATTAAGCTTCACATACCATCAGCTCTATTAACGTTACTGCTTTAGAGACGTACCAAGACATGCTTTTCAAGGTTGGTTTTGTGGGCAACTTTGGAAATCGGCAAAAATTCACTCAATTTGAACGTCAGCCTTTTGAAATTTTGGAAGCTTCATCTAGTTACGTTTGCCTAATTCTCTAAAGTCTTAAATATGGAAACACAGATCTGTGAGAAATGAAGGAAAGAAATTGTATAGTTTTTTGGAAATGTGACATGCATATGCAGCTCACTCAAAATGCGGGCTCATTTATTCATGGTTAGCTCAAAGATATACCCAAATATTCTTGTTCGTTAAACGCGCGCCCAACATAGGTTTTCTCTCTATCTATCTACGGTGTCACAGGAACTATTAATCGCCTGGAAGATCTAGTTGCAGGGAAATGAAACGGCCTCAGCTTCAATTTCGATTTCAATATCGCAAGCAATCTCCAAAGGTTGAGCAGCAGAATGTGAGTAATATGCGTCTGGACTTTTAGACCTCAGAATTTAACAATCATAGTGTAAGGGTTGTTCCTTTCTACACCCAAATTTCATATAAAAATAGTACCAAAATAGCATTGACAGAAAGCCTGGCTCTGACACCTGTTTAACATTTTAAATGTAAGAGGGACGAGAAAAGTGGTCTCTGAGGACAATTAAATGCCACAATACTGTGGATGAACGGGGTAATAGGGCGAAACATTAATTATTATATTTATAAATAGATTGAGTCAATGCATAAAAATATTTGCAGTGAGAGGGGCCAAACATGCGCGTATCGATACTTCCTCCGCACTTATGCGTGCAACCCCGTCATTAGTCAATACTCAAATAATGCATATGTCTTCTATAAATATGAGTAAGAGCAGCCAAAATATTACGACCCAATCAATGAAAAAGATTCTGACAAGTTTATTGCCTACGCAGAACTCTCACCATTTCATATTTGCGGCAATATCACAAATGCGTGGAACTACATACCTAATAAGCGAGACACTAAGTTAACAGAGTAGTCTAAGCACCTCGTTAAGAGTAGTCAAGACAAGGACATCACATCAGGATTATTCTGACTTTTAAACCCGGCCGGAGTGGGCGTCCCTCTCTAAGAGATGCTATTAGAAGGATCAGTCTGGACAACTTCGAATTCACAACATGTGCAGGAAAAAAGATTGGTATATTAGATGTGGGACAACCAAGCCAATCTGACACCTATAAGCCAAAGTTTTTTTTTTTTTTTTTTTATTCTTCAAGATGGGATGTAAATACTATATTGATATGTCCTTGCTGTTGGAGATATGGCATGATGCTACTTCAATGTTCGTTAACATGGAAGATGATG